>NC_079508.1:53447170-53750019 GCF_030052815.1 Hevea brasiliensis
AAACTCAGAAAAATACGTAGACTCCAAATATATTTTTAGTTTTGCCACGTGGTCTTTAAATTAATTTTTAAAAATCATCAAAGTTTATATTTTCGGAAAATCGAATCCGATTTTTAAAATCCGAAAAATCTCAAAAAAATTCCTAAAATTTAAATAAAATTAAAATACCAAAATACTCATAAAAATTAAAATTTCGGGGTGTTACAATTATTATATGTTCAAGCATGCCCATGCATCACTTATATGCATATAGATAAACTTTAGGCACGATTTATGTTGCATTCATAACTGTGAAAGTGCCATGTATGTTGTTGTGGTAATTTGGAGCAGTGTGCGTGCGTTGGCGTGCGTGTGATGTGGTGTGGACTATGGATAGGACGGGTAGACACGGCTTGAGATCTTCGCTGGGACCCGGTCCTTCGGGGTAGACACGGCTTGAGTTCTTTCGCTGGGACCCCAATTTGGTAATTAAGTGGAAGTCCGAGCTGAGTTCTTCGCTGGCACAGTTGGAATTAAGAGAGCTGTATAGGGGATCAGCTCCCTTATATATTATGATTGATATTACCGAGTGCGTGAGTGCTCCAAATTACCTTTTTGATGTTATGATGTGAAATTATTGCTGGTGTTGCATTTCACTCTACAGGGTGCATTAGTTTTAGATAGTTATAGAGATTATGGTTAAATTGATATTTTACTCTCTGAGTTGAACGCTCACTCCTGTTCAATATTTTTTCAGGCTACAGGAGGATTTTATTGTGGTTAACCTGCTTTTCTCCTTCGCAGGTTGTTTATCAATATTTGTGTAATTTTATTTACTCCTAAAATTTCCGCATGTGTTAGAAATATTAATTGATTCGGGTCTGCAATATAAATTGTTATGTGGACCTGTAAAATTACTATATGCATGTTTGATGGACTGGATGAGGGAGCTGATCTCCCATTTATCTTTATGTTGATATGAGTATGTGGAGGGTGAGCTGAGCTCCCCAATTGATGATATATTTTGTTTACAGGTCCGGTGAGTCAGAAACTCCCCGTTGAAAGGTCCACTTTATGCAGGACTTCGTCCGGTTGATTTCTTGATATTGGGCCCAAATGGGCCTTAGAGTTGGGTTAGTGAATAGTTAGGCTTACTACGGGCCTCGGGGGCTTTAGGCCGGCCCAGGTCCTAGTGCCGGTCCGGCCCATAGATTGGATCGTGACATTTTTTTAATCTAATTTGATTATTTAATTTTATTTTAATTTAATTTAATATTTAAAAAGATTTTATGTAATTACTGCTATAGAAATTCCGACTTAAATTTTAATATTATGAGAATTCACCTGTTAAGTTATTTGTGAAATGCGTGCATTTTAATATAAAAATTAAAAATAATATTTAAATTATTATAAATTTAAAATATAATTATATAAAAATTTTATTTATTTTATATATAAATTTAAATTATACATAATGTATTTTAAAATCAGATTTTAAGAATTTCTTTTAAATATAGCTGTGTAACGAGTGTTCTAGAAAGAAAAGACAGGTGGGTGATCGTCAAGGCCCATTACCCATTAGCTGAAACAAAAGACAGGCTTTTTCTTTTAAGTGGATTTGTGATGGTTGTGAGTTGACCACTCCAAAATCCGTTTCATTGGCTGCACTCGCAACACTAAGAGTCCGTTTGCTATTTTTTAAAATATATTAATTAAAAAATATTAAAAAAATAATTTTAATTAATTTTAATTATAAAAATATTAAAATAATAAAATAATATTTTTCAAATTATTTTTCTCAGTAACATTTAAAATGATACTTTTATTCAAAAAAATAATTTAAGACTCTGAAATTTAATAACAAATAAAACTTAGTTCTCTAAAATCTAATTAATTGGGCACTTTGAAATTAGGGTTTAGAAGACTACTTAAGGCCGTTTCCTCCCCCAACGAAAATGAATAGAGAAGCAGCCGTGATTATGTAACAACTTTTCAATTTCCTATTTTATGATCAACTAATAAAATCCTATTTTATTTTTATGTAATGTCACCTTTTAGAAAACTTTTTTTTTAAATAATTTTAATTGAGATTTAAATTAGAGACATATAGATTTTAATGCAATTTCATTGAATTAAAATTGGTTAAAAAATATTTCTTAATATTTCAAATAAATCATTGGACGAGTACTAAACCGGCCGGCCTGGGTGCCGAGCAAGTAGTGCCATTGGGCTGAGGCAACGAAGTGAGGAGGTCCATAGTATCGGGTTGCAATAAGAGACTTTGATTTTTTACCCAATCAATCACAAATCGCAATCTCGGAGTTGGTTCGGTTATCGCATCAAGTAGGTCAGAAATTGTTCTCACAGAATGGAATGAGTATTACGGCTCCGTTTTCTTTGCAAACTTATTAGGGAAATGAAGTAATAAAAAATTTAATATTTATAAAATTTATTAATTTTGATAATTTTATTAAAATATAAAAATATTTATATATATATATTATATGAACACATATTATTATTTTAATATTATAATTAAATAATAAAAAATATTTAAAAATAATTTTTATGAAAAAAAATGCATAAATTATTTTTTGCAAATATTTAAACTTTTTCTTTTAATTTAATTGTAATGGATATCATGCTCCTTTCCTAGTCACTGTAAGTCATATGAATATCCTGTTTCTTCCCAAAATCCTATTTTGCTAAATTTTTGTACATAAATGATTTATTTTAGTTTGTGGTTTACTTAATGGAAGATTTGCACAGAAATTGCCAGAACTACTTCTTTGGAAAGATTTCAAGTCAGGAAATTAAAAAAAAAAAAAAAAAACGATGAGTTCAAGCACTACAATTAATTTTCAATAAACTGCTTCTCTTTAAATTGATCTAGTGGTTTAAGAAAAAAAAAAAAAAGGGGATTATGAACCATGATTTAATTAAATACCTAAGATCCATTATCAGATATCAATATGACCTACTCATTAATAATAAAAAGCAATGGCAATCCCGAATACAAGTTAAGAAAAAAAGACAAGAAAATAAAGAGACTGAAAGAGCACTGCCTCTTCCTGGCTAAGGTGAGACCACCCTTGCCAAATTTTACAATGAGAAAACCATCACACAAAATGCAACCCAAGTAGCCACTATACCCACAAATAGAGAAAGAGTTGGTGAAGCTGAGTCAGGCACATTATTAGAGGAAGGTTTATAGATGGTGGTATTAGTCCCAGCTGGTGAGGTACTAGCAGGAGTGGTGCCTGAACCTGAAGATGGAGTAGTAGTTCCTGATGATGCTGCTGCCTTAACAGGGATTGCAATCTTCATGCCACTCCCACAATGCCCAACCGCTCCACATATGTAATACTTAGTCCCTGCAGTCTTGAGGGCTATGGTGGTGGCTCCACTGTTGTCTGAAGAAATTGCATTGCCCACTGTGCATGTGTTGTAGTCACTAGCACTCACTTCGTCCACTGTGTGCCCTCCTCCATAGTTAAATACTGTATCACATAAAATACAAGAATTATTGAATTGATCAGTAAGGAAATTTTTTTAATTCCAAGAGACGGTTTCCTGAGTTGGAATTTCAGACCGTTTTATGAGGAAAACTCGTATGCATTAACTTATGAAAAAAAAAAAAAAAGACTAACCAAGGCTGTCACCAGCTGTGAAGGTCTTGCCGCTAGTCCAGGTGCTATAATCAACGCCCGTTGTCCAGCCAGTGGAGTCTCCCACAGTGTAAACTTTTGCCAAATTTGGCACCACCATACTGATCAGGACTAGAATTGCACAAACAACTGCTGACCCAAAACTTGCCATTGTAAAAGGAAGGAGAGCAGAATAGAAGAGAAAAGAAGACAGTACTAGAAGATTGAATTTTGGGATTGTTGCTGGGTTGCTTTTGGGATAGTTGTTGGAGGAGTTCCTTATATAGTGGTATAGGGCAGATGGAGTGAGAAATGTTAGGTCCACTTGATTCCATTGAACCCTCAGGGATTGTGAAAGAGACCATTTCCATGAGGATGACTTAAGCCATACTCAATATATCCCTAATGCAAAAGGTGAAATGAGCCTCAACTTTTTATGGGTTTCTTTTAGTTGCTTCACTTGAATTTGATTGTTAGGAAAGAGTCTATTATAGTGGTTTGATAAAAAGGGTTAAGAACCAGTTCACCAACACCAAAAAGGCACTTATTATTCTTCCAAAATAAATTTCTATACCTTTCGATTCAAAGCTTATAAGGAAAAAACAAGTGAAAAATAAAACCTTTGGATTCCTTTCTTATCTTTTTTTTTTTTTTTTTTTTTTTTTTCATATTAGCTTAATGCTATTAATTTTCTGTTGAAGATGATGGTGCTCTTCTGGTACATCTACATTGTAAGTTTCATTTATATGTAACTTTCAAAAATGAATGATGATTAACAGATCTTAATTAAGCATCATTACTATAAAGAGAGAAAGAAATATGTGGACTATATTACACCTTAAAGCCTACTCAATTTAGCCTACAAGTTTAAGAAAAGGTGAGATGTAAGAACATTATTGGAAAGTTGATACCCTTTCAAACATTCATATGCTTAATGGACCAGCTGGGACTCCAATGCAATAAAGAAAAAGGGGCAAATGTTAAAGTCTCCCAACCTTTCTGCCTGTTTAATCACCATCAACAATTGTAACCTGCTATGCTAGTAGGGCTTGCTCAACTAGAATTCCAACACCTCCACATGGATTGGATAAAGCTTTTTATAGCATTGAAAGGTTTAATCACTAAGTTTTGTATGATTAATATTAATTTTGAAAAAAAAAAAAAAAAGAAAATAATTGAATTTATGATTTTGCATGCAAGTCTTTTATTGATGGCTTGTGAATGAAGAGAAAGTTCCCTTTTGAAAGGGTGAATTTTGTGGGTATTGATATTGCTTTCTTAGTAAGAAAGTTTCATGGAATTAATCCCAACTCTCGTCAAATGAATACATTTTCTGATGTTAATGGATAACCAATTAATCACCTTCCACAATTTTGGAGTCTACTAGAAATATTTTAGATTAGAAAGAGAAAGTTAATCCTAATTTTCTACTTAATCTAAAATATTTATCTCATGTTTATATTGCCTAGCGATTTAATTCAATGGCTAAAAACATATTACTCATTTGACAGAGTCAAATTCGAGTCTCTACTCTTAATTTGTCCTCTCTCAATAATAATAATAATATAATTAATACTCAGTCGATTAACCTCACCATTACATCATGAATCAAACAATATGATGCATTAGTTCTACTTCAATCACTCACCTTCGAAGTTATTAATGGTGGAAAACGCTTAAATTATATTGAAAAAGTTTCAGCTTCGAATTGAAGAAATAAACAAAGGAGGCTACCAAACAATTACAGATACCTAATCACATATCAGTAGAGAGATAATTGAAATAGATATCATTAATATTGGAAGTTTCCATTGAATTTTGTGAAATGTGTGTAGATATAGGCAAGTATGGGATGGGATGTATGTGTTGTGATGAAAATGGTGCACCCCAATAATTCATCATAGAAGTAATGAAACTGTTGCATGATTCCCCAAATCAAAACTAATGACTTCCTGCACTTTACCAACTTCACCTACTCTAAAACCTCACTTTCTTAGGCCATTCACTTTTTCAATGAAAAATCCGAACTGTTTATAATTCTACAGAACCATCCAATGCATACCTAATGTTTTGGTAGAATTTCTACATCTACAGGATTTTCAGGTTGTAGAATGCTTGACTAGCTTTTGCTTGATTTCTCATCATGGGTATCAAAGTTTTTTTTTTTAAGGATATCTAAATGTAAACCATCTACCTAAGGATTCATAAATAAGATAAAAAAATATTTCCCTTGTGATCTAACAACATGAAAATTTTACCCACTTGTAGGTTCTGTTTGATTTAATTATGAATACAATTAATAACTGATAGCGGATAATTAATTAGTGTTGTTGATAACTGATTGTAGTTGATATACCATAAATGATATATTACTGTTACTATTATATATAAAATAACTAACAAACATATATATTATATTATTTATTTTACTATAATTATTAATTTATTACATAATATATTAAAAATATAATTACCCTTTAAGTATATATAAAATGAACATTATAATTATTATATTTATAATATTTTATATTTATTTATTATAATTATAAAAAATTTATTGGTATAAAAATTATTTTAAAGACAAATTTTATAATTAATAAATTTTTAAACAATATAATATTATCTAAATAAAAAATAAAAATATTAGCTAATGAGAAACGATTGTAAAAATAAAGTGGATACAAATTACACCTAAATGGTATCCTATTAGTTGCCTAATTAGCTAGTAACTCTACTTTTAAAAGTTTATCAAAGTTTACACAACACACATTGATGTTTGATTCACCTGTTTAAATAGCTATTTGCTGCACCCAAAAAGATACCCACTAAGCTAAGTCCTGGGTTTCAAAAGTGACTCACGAAAAATCACTTGAATACGCAATACATGTGCATTACATGTTAAATTAAGATTGAATCAAATGTCTCAGAACAAATACTCGTTAATTTCAGATTGCATGTCATTGTTCTTCCATGACTCTAATAAAAATAAAAAAAATAAATAAATAGTCCCCAGGATCAGCAGTTAGCATCCAACAATAATTTCAGCACAAAGTTTATTTTGAGATGTACAAAATTATCTTCAAAGATCATTTGAACAAACAATAATTTTTGTATGAGCCCCAAGAACATAGACAACTCTCCCCCTCAAAATATAATGAGAAAAGTAGTGGAAATAAGCGACAATTTTCCGAATGAGTACTAGACTACTAGGGAAAGACAAGGCTTGCCAAAAGGTTAAGAAAAATTCTTAGTTTTGTTCCATTTGCCTTAATGATATTGACCCATGATATTGACCAATATTCAGTTTCCGATTTGTTTAGACTAAGGCGGAGGAAACAAAGAGAAAGAGGGGGAGAGGAAACCAGGCGCTGCAGACTGCAGGTAGGGCTGTCCATAGGAGATGGAGATAGGGTTAATATATGGAGACAAAATGACATCAATTGTCATTTATATAGGTTAGCTCGGTTTAACTAGTTCTATTTCACTATTGAACTAACAAAACAGAATCGAAAAACCAAAATATTTTAAAAATGATAACCAAAACTGAAAAACCAAATTACATAGGTTCAATTTGATTTTTCGATTAAAATCAAAATAAGGTCAGCCCTACTATTGTGTATCTAAGCTATTCATCGCAAAATATATGAGAAGCATGCAGAAAAATAATTTTCCAACAGCACAGTCACCATTGAAGTTACTGCTTACACCTTTTGCCCTCTTAATGTTCCCAAAGTATGCTGCCAATAATGAGCCTTTTGAGTCTCCACCAGAAAAGCAAAGGCTGTGAGTTAACTTTTGCATGACAGCGTTTTGTTAGTCTCAACTCTAGTATACAAGTTTAGAATAGATTTTAACATGTCAGTGATTGACCTAGATGTGAATAAATCAAAAAGAAGATGAGAGAAAGAGCTCTAAAAGACCACAGCTACATAAAGAGAGGAAATAAAATTGCAGAAGAGGAAGGCACAAAACAATTTCAGGTCAAGAAGCAAGAAAGAACAAGATGATCCATAAAACAGGGTATAAAAAGAGCTGGTTGCAGGAGTTAGAGCCAACTATAGCAATATACAACAATATGGAGCTTAGATTACAGCTTCAAGCCATGTACATACATCAACAAAATAGCACAATAGACATGGTTGAATGCAAACCATCGATCCCAACATAAATTCAAACCCCCCTCTTCTCTCTCCTTCTTTCTAAGAGTTACCAAGTATAATTAAAATTAAATGGATATAAATGGGAATGAAGCTTGTAGCTAAATCTGATGAATTCCATTGCAGAAAGCAAGATGCATATTACCAATACTTTCTTTCAAAAATCTACTAGGTAGAGAATTTGGTCAGACCTGTATCACAAGAATGTATGCATGAACAGTATTACTAAAAAAAATAATAAGAAGATACAAAGCATTAATCTCATAGTAGAAAAAGGTGTGCCAAAAGAGCAATGATATTACTCAATAATCTGCAGAAGTCAAGGATTAAATTTAATAAATTTTACCTATAAAACAGCAAGGTGAAGTGAATTGAGAAATTTCAGTGCCCACAAAATTTCCATTTCAATTTTCATGAGTTGGGTCTACTTGCTCGACTCCAGAGTTCAACTCAGTTGAAGTATCATCAGATTGCAGACCTTCATTTCTTTGTTGTCTCACGAATTGTCTGCTACGACTAACTCTCATTGACCTTCCCATAAACATCTATAGGTTACAAAAAATTCTCAGAGTTAGTTCTTCACTTCAAGCAGTCTTTAATGACCAAGAAAGAAGCTAATGAACTCACATTCTTTAGCAATCAAAATAGTTTATCATAATTGCAACCTAATATTACCTTCCCTGGAAATGCAGAAAGGGCAGCATCGGCTTCTTTTTTAGTTTTGAAGGCGACAAATCCATAGCCAGAAGGCCTTCTTGGATTATCATGGTATACAATTTCAGCAGAAACAACATCAGTGCCTTCAGCATTAAAGAACTCCTTAAGATCTTTTGCCTTAGCTTCGAATGGCAAATTTGCTACAAACAAGTTGAATGTTGCTGCTGGCTTTGGAGGTGGTGGTGGTGAAGGTTTTTTCTTTTTTAGCTTGGCGTAATTCATCTTCAAAGTCCGACCCTCAAATTCCTAAAGAGTAATTAGAAGAAGATTAAAATGCTGAAATTCAAAAGATGGGAAAACTAGTTAAACTTGTAAATGCCCATTAAACAACAAAATCTTAAGTTCTCAATCTTATATTATTCATGTTCATTAGCTTTCGATGAGAAAAAAAACTGACATAACTCGACTCAAGTTAAACAGATAAACAAATGAAGCCAAATGTTTAAGTAAACCATGAAAGAATTGAAGACAACGAGCTTACATAAGATTCGAGATTTTTAATAGCTGCAAGTGCCTCATCAGGGGAGCCCATAGTGACAAATGCCAAACCCCTGTTTCTGGTCTTGTTATGCATGGAAAGCTAGACCACAGCAACCAAATCAGCACATACCCATATCAACAGAATACACGAAAACCATAACCCATATAACAGATATGGAAATCAAAATAAAGATAAAGGCAAATAAATAAAGAAAAGAACCTCAACGTCTAAAACAGTCCCAAATTTCTCAAACAAAGTACGGATGTCTTCGGTGGTAGAAGTCCAAGGAACATTCTGAGCGAGCACTCTGGTTCGAGAATATTCCTCTTGTTCTCCTTCTTCTTCTTCAGTCTTTGCTTCGACTTCTGATTGGGACAACGAGGAATCAACAACTGAGTCTTGAGTTGTAGAAGAGAAATGTAAAACGAAGCAGCTTAGTTTGGAGTTTCTAATTGGAAGTATAGGAGTACAAGAAAGAGAAAGGGTACATGAAAGAGAGAGAATGTTTTTAGTATTGATAGTATGGTTAGCATGATTAAAGGGTTTACAGAGAGGAGGTGATGGAAGAGGCTTATGGAATATTTGATAATGTTCACTGGAAAAGGACGGGGTTGACGAAGGACAGGGAAGACGAATTGAAGCCATGGAGTGAGTTGGGACTCCTCTCACCTCTCAGAGAGGATCGATGGGTCAGGACTGGGGATAAGGAAGAGGCAGATTTTTGTGTACTTAAGAATGACGTCGTTTATCGTCTCCCAAAATAAAAGGGAAGGAAAAGAATGACGTCGTTTTAACTTCTAAACAAGTCGCACTCATACATGCCTAGTTTTTCACTAATGTTTCTATCATTTTCCTTTCTTTTATTTTATTTTTCAATTTTTTACTTTCTTTTTGAGATTTCCAATTTGATGAAAAGAATTATTTTACAAAACATTTTAAATTTCTGAGCTATAAGAGCGAAGCTGCAATTAGAAGGCAGGATCCATCAAATTTCATAGTTTTAGTTGATGATATCCATTAATAAATGGAATATATAAAATTTAAATCACCATATTATGAAGCCTAACCAATTCTTTTAATATCAAATTCGTACAATAATGAAAAGAATCCATGAAATCACAGTTTGAGGATAACCTGCAACACTGGACATGAACAGATCCAAAGAAACATGCCCTCTTAATTTTATAACTCAATTTGTCGTCAGTCATTATCAAGCTTAAAATCTATTCTGTGTATAATTAAATTGGTACTCGCACTAGCTCCCATGAGCTTGTCTCTTCCTCTCTAGTTCCCATCCCTTGGGATTTAGAGGCTATTATTCATGATTTTAGAAGTTCTCTTACAGCTTAACCATCTATTGGTTTTGGCCATGTAAGCAGCAAATAGTTGTGCTGATTGGATTGCAAAAAGTGTTAGATTGGATTTCTAATCCCCCATCCCGTTTAGCTGCTCTCCTTGAGAAGGATAGGTTGTGTTCTGCTGAGTTCCATGAATAATAGTGTACTCTTCACTTGAAAAAAAATGGTATTCGCACTAGATCAAGAAAACAGGGAATAAAGCCCCAGTCCACTATGAATTGATTAGTTAAAGAGTTCTGACATATTGACATGTACATAGCTGAAGGGTTAAAGCTAACCATCAGTAATAATACTATCCAACATACAAAGAATTACCCAGAGGTAATAATAAGAAACTACACAAATACAAAAGAACCCGTTACAACTTCTTAGGCATCCTACATTCAGGGGAGTTGTGTCGCAAAGGTGATAGTGGTCGTCTCACTATATCTTTTAAGTCAATCTTCATCTTGACTGGGCTACTCATCTTTGGACTTGATTTTCGCTTGTTCCTCTACAACAGATTCAGGCAAATTACACGACAGAGTTAAATGAAACCAAATGGCCAGAAGCCATTTGTGTATATACACTTACACAGAGAAGTCTTATCGGCATGCAATACAATGCAAGCACACATTGACACAGGCAAGGAAACGAAAAACACACACTCACAAAGCATAATAAATTATTCTTCATTATTTATTATTTGATTCATTTTAATCTTACCTTGGCAGATGCGCTGCTGGTATGTTTTCCACCAGAACCATCAAGGTTATGTTCTTGGTGATGCTTCAATAATTTTTTGTTCTCCTCATCCAATATGTTGTTTTCTTCAGACAGTAAGTGGACCTGCAAATATCAGTATTTTGTTTTAAGTTATGACCAGGTAAACCTGAAGACCAACAAGAAAGTAGTTTTCTGATTATCTCTTCACCTCCTCTTCAGCTCTAGTAAGATTGATCCTGAGATGCTCCTTATCTTTTTGAAGATTCTTCACTTTAGCAGCCAGAGATAAAACTTTCTGAGTTGATGGTCTCAAGCTGCAAAATGAAAGAGAAAGAAGTCCAATAAAAAATCCAAAGAGATTGCAATAAATATAAAGGCAATACTCCATAATTCTATGGCCCAAATTGTCACATTCCTTGCCACAATTACTGGCAAGCCATAAGGCAGTTTTGACAAATTCCCTTACCTGTTCCACATTTTCAGCAACTTTTGACATGACTCATACCCACTGTTGGCCTCCAAAAAAGCATGACCAAATTCAACTTCATCTTTACTGACCAATGTAGCTAAAATGGACTCAAGTAAATGCTGTTCTGTATCAGTACTCTTAGCCGGTGAAGCAACCTATAAGGTAACAGAAAGTTATGCATTAGTTACCAAAATAATTTACAAGGGCTTGCAAACTCAATATATGAAAGGAAAAAAAAAAGGGGTGAAAGAGGGGAAAAAGGAAAGCAAAAGGATGGAAAGTGAATGATGCGAATAGTAATTAAATAAAAGCATATTCACTTGCAAGTTGTAACAAATAATCATTCCTGGATCATAAACACTCAAACACTACTCTCAGAAGGTGCAAGTGGAAATAATTAACTCAAACTTCAACAAAGTGCAGCAATGCTTCAAGCCATGATCCTACAAGTACAACTATGTCAACTAAGAAGTTACCACGAAGCATCAAACACTAATTTAATAAGCACTATGAATTTAATTAAAGCATGTTTGACTGCTGTTGCTACTAGCAACTTTTAGACAAAGTGTTAGAAGTAATTCTCTTTAGTAATAGACAATAGATTTCTACAATTTACTTTTTACATGTCAAAAGCCAATTTTGAAAAGAGTTCATATTTCAAGCTTTGCAAATAGCTATTGAATTGCATTGATAAACTTTTGCAAATAGCTATTCATTCTCTAACTCAAATTCTTGTCATGCACATTTGGTAGCTATATGCAATAGTAATTCTTTGTATGCCTGTGTCTCTACACATACACACATATATCCTTTCAAATGAATGTAATTAACTTTATTTCTCATTCAAGTAACTAATAGAAAAGCTTTAAAAAAAATGCATACCATGAAGTGACAAAGCATGGTTTAATAGAATTTCATAGAATCATATCTAGCATCAAAACTCAATCTCAGAAAGAAAGAAACAGATGAAGTTATTCTAAACAACTAAACCTACAGACACCATTTTATTCTCATATAAGCAAATATACTAAAAGCCAACAGATTATGCTTCGCTTATGAACTCACTTCAAGTATCTACTTTTATATGATAAAACCTTTAATGCAAAGAACTTCGATTTTTTAAATATTTAGTGGCAGAATAGAGTCGGTATTTATTCTACTTCAATGATAACTATATGTTAAGTTCCTACAAGGCAGACGAATAACGATAACTATATTGTTTACTTAGCTAACTTAGTTATTTGAGTTATTTTTTCAAGTGCGTCACATCTCCCAAAATTCACAAAATACAATGGCCATCTCCCAACGAAATATCATATAATTTTCACAAACACCCAATCAATGTAAACGAAAGGAAACCAGGAAAATGAAAGGACAATTACCCCATGATTCGCATACTCATGCTTGTAGAACTGCAATTCCTCGGATAACTTCCCTAAGACCTCTTCCAACTCACGAACCCTAAATTCGGCCTCTCTTGCCCTCTCATCAGCCTCGTTTCCAAAATCCATTAAAGCCTCTCTATCGTTGTCATAAAGTGAACACTCCCTCTCCCATTTGTTACACTGAATCACCAAACTGGCACACTCCGCCGCCAATCTCTGATTTTCCTCCACAAACTTCTTCAAAGCCACCGCATTCATATTCGCCTCCGCCTAAAACCCACAAACAAAAGATACCATCAGGCAATTTATAAACCCACGAACATTGATACGAGCGAAATATTCTGCATATACGGACCTTGGTTCGGTCAATGAGCTGGTCCTTTTGACGCAATTTCCCGAGGAGAAGAAGGTACTGGTCGCGGAGGCGGCAATGGGCATCCTCGGAGGCGCGAAGCTTCAACTGGAGAGTGTGTGTAGAGATTGGGAGGCCTAATGAATCGTCAATTGTTTCTTTTATGTAATCGTCCATTTGTACAGGGAGATCCATTCTGTGATCTTAACTAAGAAACCCTAGAATTTGAAAATTCTTTTATAGCAAAAGCGTGATCTTTGGAAGCGAAAACCCTAACTGCACTCCACTGTCGCTTTTATAAATCAATATTTTTTCCAAAAAAAAAAAAAGTAGAGATAAAGATGATATGGGAGTAGTTGATTATGTTTCTTAAGTGGATTTGAGCGAGGGAATTTCCGGTTAGTATTTTGGCCGCTTTTTTGTGTTATTTGTTATGATTTTGGTGTTTGGGTATTCAAATTGAAGGAAGAGGGCTAGCCGTTGGAGCCGGTTTTTTTTATTATTATTATTATCATGGGATACTAAGGACCTGTTTGGTTTAACTGTTGAATAGCTGTTAGCTGATAGTTGTTACTGTTAGCTGATAACTGATAACTGATAGCTGATGATAACTGTTTTATGTTAAGTGTTTGGTAAAATTATATTTAGCTGTTGCTGTTGATATGTGAAATGACTAATAAGGGTATTTATCATATAATTTATTTAATTTTTAAATAAATAAAAATTATAAATTTATTACATTATATTATTTATTTTATTATTAAATTAAATATATAATTATTAAATTAATATATTATATTATTTAAATAAATATATAATTATTAATCTATTATATTATATCATTTATTTTATTATTAAAATAAGAAAATAATTATTTTTTAAGATAATTAAATAATTTTAAAAATATAAATAAAATAATAAAATAATTATTATTGTTAATAGAAAAATTTATAATTAATTTTAAGTTTTTAGATATAAATAAATATTTTATATTTTATGTTATTAATAAAAAATATTTTAACAAAGTTAAAATACGTTAATTAAAATATTAAAATTATAAATAAAAAATAAAAATATTAATAATATTAATTTTCAAGTTAAATAAAAAAGGATAATATGGTCAAAATAAAAAATAAAATCAAATCAGCTATCACCGATGAGAAAAAAATTTCTAAAAATAGAGTCGATAGAACCGCAATTGATGGGTATCATATCAGTTGCCCATCAGCTATCAGCTTTATTTTTTTAAGCTTACCAAACACTATAATTTATCAAACAGGTAAACCAAACACCCCTAACACAGCAAAATCCTGCGTCGATGGAGAGGAAACCGGTTCTTGCTTAGAGTTGGACGAAATGCTCGCCATTCCGGGCCGGCTCAGTAAATCCAGATTGCAAAGGTTGATTTGTAGCATATAACTTGAAAGTTTAGATCCAAACTAGCTTTGTTCAGTTTGGAATTAGTGGCCAATTTTACGAATTCACAATTAAATTTTAAAGTATATAAAATAATTAGATCAAATTATTATATTTTTTTTATAAATTTCATCAGAATAATTAATGGATGATATAAAAATAATAATAAAATATTAAATGGCTAGGTCTACCAATATTTATTAAGACATTAAAATATTTGATTCTTTACTAATGATAGCACACATTAAATTTTTCATATTCTAGTAATCGACATTCAAAGGGCCGCTAAAAAATTAAATTTTAAATTATTAGAATATTAATTCAATTAAGGTATATGGGTTCAATATATTTTCAATTTTTTTATTAGTTAACAATTAATATTGGTCTAATTCTACATAAATTGAGCCATTAGCAAATTAGTCAATCCATAAGTTGGACCAATTTTTAAATTAATATTAAAGATTAGTTCTTATTTTAACATATTATGTAAAGTCCAATTGAAAACGTATGGGTCAAGCTAATAAAATAATTAATATTTTGTTAAAATTATTTCTAGGATATTAAAATATTACCATATGATCCAATAAAGCTTTATTGGCCCATTTTAATAATTAAATTAAAGAGTTTGTTAATGTTTTCAAAAAATTGACCAATGTATTAACTAATTTAAATTATAAATTGCCAATAAAAATACTTATAAAATTTTCAAAACTCAAAAGGAATTTAAAAGATTTAAATTGGCCATCATTAGTTGACTCACGTTGCTCTTAACTTAGTATATTTAAATTTAACAATTAACCTTGACCAATTAAAATTAATGGACCAAAATGAACGTAAGAAAAAAATCAATTAATGACAAATTTAGTTTTTAAATATTAAGAATAATTTAATTAATATGGTCTAGATATGATTAATGTAACGCCCTCAAAGTATGCAGTTTCATACAGTCTACTGCTCCGGTGATTGGTGTCGGTCCAGATATTCAGGATGTTCAGAACCATATTTAAGTTATCTAGAAAAACCATGAACAAAAATTAATAGCAATTATATGAAGATGAAATGGAAATTAGGAAAATAAAGCATGATGTGTTAAATGAGCTGAGGCTATAGCGATGAGTGACCGAACCGAGAAATAACTGCGAGCTCAGTCGTTATCCTGATTTCGTGTGGGACGCTATAGCACGTCGGGCCTAGGGATAATTGCGAAACTAGTGGTAATGTGAAAACCACAGAAAAGAATTGAGAATAGGCTCAAATAATTGAATCAGAGTTCAGGAAGCAACCTAGTCCTGTTGGAAAAACGGAACAAACCGGTAAGGGGTAAATTGGTCAATTCACCTTTAAAGGTGACTCTTGGCCTAAATGTCTATTAAAATGTAGAAAATTAAAATTATGAAAAATAAATTAAAAGTGAAGAGGTGTATGGAAGGAAATGAAAAAAAAAAAGAAAAGAAATTTAAAATAAAAGAATTATGACATCATGCATATGTAAGCATTTCACAATAAAACTTATAATTTAAATTTTTTAAAAGTGAGGATAATTGCTTACAAAAGTGACAAATTAAAAGAAAAAAAAAAATTAAATTCACTTCTTCTTTCTAGAGTTGTCGTTCACCTCTCTCTCCTCCCTCTCTCTCCTCTCTCTCTCTTCTTTCTTTCACTATTGTTAATATTGAAAAGCTTGAAGTTTTTGAGTTTCTCTCCATAAATCACCTAGATACCAAAGTAAAACCTTATTATTTAGCTTTGATAAAAAGATTGAGAAGAAGAATTTCAAGGTAGAGTGAAAGATTTGAATATTGGAAGGGAACTTGAAAGAGGTAAGTGCATTTCAAGCCATTCTACATATTTAATCCTTGAATTTAAGTTCAATTAGGGGAAATTGATATGGGAAATCATGAAAACATGCATGAATCTTGAAGAGGGAGATTCGGCCAGCCAAAGTGGATTAGGGTTTTGATGTGTTTTAAATGAATTGGACATAAATTCTTAGTTAAATGATGTTATATATATATGGGGTAGTAAGTTTGCATGGAATTGTTGTGATACCCCTTACCCGACTACAGTGTAGCCGAGCAAGTTATGCCACTCAGTGTGCCGGAGCACTCTATTTTATCTGATTTCATTACAGTCCTTGATTTATTTATTCAAAAACTTTATTGAAGATTTAGGCTATTTTTACTTTTATCAAAATCTAACTAAGTTGAAAATTTCAAAAATTTTAACGATAATCCGACAAAGTGTCAGCTGTAATTTGGACTAACAGTTCTTCTGAACCTGTCAAAGACAATTTCAATATATACTCAATTTCTCAAACTTAATAGTCTCAAAAATTTTCAAACATAATGTATCTCAATGCAGTATCCAGATTTCTCAAAAATCTCATTAGATTTTCAATATCTCAATATTCACAAGTATAATCTCATTATAACTCAAATTCAATTCACATACTAAAATACTTACTTTGAATAGCTTCCATAATTCATAGGTTAATTACATGAGTTTATTTTGTACAAGATATACAAATAATTTACAATGTGCTAGGAATTAACAATATACATAACATGTATAAAATGAGCCCTATCTACATGCATTCGAGGAGGTGACAATCTTGAACTCTTCCGACACTTCGCAGATCCGACTCCAAAATCTCAATGATACCACTGGTTTTACCTTTCAAGACTGCGCGAGGAAGCAATTCCATCGCGCTAAGCATTTCGCTTAGTGGTGCAATAATATAACCGTAAATAATATATACAAGTAAAGAAAGAAATAAATGATAATTCGATACTCAAGAATCAATTTAATTTGGTATGGTATTTCTAGTATCAACGATCTTATATACTAGTTTGTTCCTCTTTGGAAGTGCTTAGTTTATAACTTTTCAGAATACTAGCGTATATAATTTATTCTATCTGTATTGTATTTCAAGTCCTGCATTCTCGCAATTTATATTTTTGTTATGTTTCTTTTGTTAATCTCTTTGCTTATTCATTCAATACTTAATTTAATTGTACTGGATTTTCATTATACTTAACTTAACTTAGCTGAATTGAATAATACTTTAATTGATCGCCCAAGTAACCTATACTAGACGATCGGATCGATAATGGGTCGTTGGCACCGACACCGCGGTGCCTCGGGCCGTCATACCATGGGACGCAGAACGTCAACCATGTATGCAATCAGTATGGTTAAAAAGCCATGATATCACATAATCGGGCATAAAAGCCATGCATACGGGCATAAAGCCATGAATACAGGCATAAAGCCTTTCGCAGTACTGCTAAAACAATACCCTATTGGCATGCCAAACTATCCAAACCAATCTTGTTAGGTATACTAGGGCATTTGATACTTTAAAATATTAATATATTGTGCTTTATGACTTCATTATTTCATGATAAATTTCAATCATAATTCATACATTCATTTGATCATTTATATGATCACAATTCACATCAATTATCCTTTTATACCATTGTACTCAAAATACTTCTCCTCTTTACAATAATGAGAACTAATGTCTCATTCATACATTTATATGGTTTATTTATCCATTCATTATGTTATTCATATTGATCCCAATTCTAAACAATGGTTCACATGTACCATTGTATTCAAAATATTTTTCCTTTCTCATTTATACATTCAAGAGTCTACTTATGTAATTATAAATTTTATATTTCAAGTTGAGTTACTAATATTTTATGAATTCCATTTGTGATGGGCATATATGCCCTAACTATCTATTCACATCAATTAGGTGACTTATTTTTCATGTTTCAAGTAATCCATGAATATTTTATGGATTTCAAATTTATGGCCTAATTTCTTTTTAACAATTTTGACTAGGATGCATAGTCCATATTTGTCATACAATTTTAAGCATTTAAGCTTAGAATTGGTTCTAGGTCTTCATCTTAATTCACTAATCATTTTGATTACTATCCACCATACTAGTCAACCAAAATGTTGACCTTTTTATACTTAATGGATATATTAATTCTAATTACACCAAGATCCCACATTTTGAGTTTTACATTTACTAGTATTAATTGCCAATTGCAATTTAAAGTCCCCTAGATGCATTTCTAATTTTAAATTTTGAATTTCAAGTTTTGGTGTCACTATTCACCTCATTGGTCAACAAAAATGTTGACTTTTGCATAGACAATAGGTACATTGGTTTTAACACTCCCGATGTACCACATTTTGCATTTAAAACTTGTTGGAATCAATTACCAAATCTATTTCCAAGCTTATTTCAAGTTTTCATGTCACTATTCACTTCATTAGTCAACTAAAATGTTGACTTTTGCATAGAAAATATGTACATTGACTTTGGCACTTCAAACATACTACATTTTTCATTTAAAACTTGTTGGTTTTGGTCACTTTCTCAAAGCTTAGGTCATTTTGGCAAAATTGCCAATTTTCGGTTTTGGTGCTCCGAAATTGCACTGTTTCATTGGTCGATTTACTGTTGGAATTTGACAAAACTTCCTTCATAGAAAATGTTCCTTATTTTTTCTAGTTGAATTTCTTTTTTTGAATCACTCCATTTGGAGTTTTGTAGCTCAAGTTATGGCCAAAATAAGTTTACTGTTCACGATATCGCTCTCGCTGAAATTTTGGGTTTTGGCAGATTTTGGTCCAACTTTGGTCAGTAATTTGACCAAGTTAAGTTCATAATTTGGTCTAACTTTCTTCTTATGAAATGTTCTACCATGCCTTAGGTTTCCATCGGTTCAAGAATCGCCTAAATCCGAGTTTTCTAGAGAGAGTTATAGCCATCCAAACATTACTGCTCAAATGAAAATCTGCAGAGTTGTAGGTTTGAACAGTAATTGTGACTGCCATTTGGGTTAGGTTCTGGTCATAATTTGGGGTAGGTTTCTTCATGAAAGTTGTTTGTCTATGTCTTAACTTGTTGCTGTAAAAATTTCAGGTCAATTGACCAAATCTACAGTGAGTTATGGCCAAATGAACAGTTACTGTTCATTCGGTCATTTCTGCAGGGGCTGTTGCAGGGTGTCCGGATTGGGGCCAAGTTTTGGTCCACTTGCTTTGGTCTTTTGGGCATGGTTTCTTCAGCAAAAATGTGCCATTATAAGCCTAGTTTCATGTCCAATTGGACAAACATCAATTGGACCTACACAACCAAAGTTTTGGCTGTGCAAGTGGACTGAATTTTCAGTCCCTCTGCTGCACTAACAAGGCAGCCTACACATTCACTTGGCTATACTATTTTTCAGTCCAATTCATGGTCAACATACCTAAAATGGTCACTAATTGACCCTTATAATGTTCTTTCACAATTCCATAAGCTAAATCCAAGTTTCACTTCTCAAAACCCTAATGTCCAATTTAAATTATCCATAAACCTCAATTAGCACACTAATTCAACATCCATGCATATTCATACCTTAAACATCATTTCTATCCATTCTAAATTCATTAAAACAATCAACCTCATCCTTCCTTAGGGCTGCCAAAAATTAAAGATGCCCTAACACATATAACTTACTTCAAACTCTTACAATTTCTTAACTTAAAATGATGCTTTAACAAGGATTAAAGGAGTGAGAGTGAAAGGATAGCACTAACCTCACTTTAACCTCTTGTAGGGCAGATTTCTTCAAGCTAAAACTTCACTTTCCTTCCTTTTCTAGGCTGCCAAAAGCTTTGTCTAGGTGTGGGATTAATTTTTGATGAAGAGACTTATGGGTTTTAGTGAGTGGATGAAGAGAAAATCAAGTTCAAAGCTTGATAAAATGGTGGAGGGAGAGGGAGAGATTCACATCCAAATGAAGAAGAAGAACCAGAAATTTTGTGTCTTCATTTGTCATTTTTTTCTCTTTTTAATTTGGCTTATTAGGTTGTGATTGGTGGAAGCCCTCCAAATGACATCATGTGATGTCATATTTAGGTTTTTCTTTCATTTTCTTTTCTTCTTTTCTCTACTCATTTTCACATTAATTTTTAGTAATATTTATTCATATTTTATGTCATATTAATTATTTACTCAACTGGACAAGTCGGCCAAAAATCACCTCGGAAGGCGAAATGACCAAAATGCCCTCCGTTTGGCTTAACGGGTCAAAATTGTCTGTACCGATTGAAAAATTTTTCTAAGTATTTTCTTGGCATTCTAATGCCATAGGAACCTCAATGACCCTTCTCTGGAGTCCCAAAAATTATTTTATAATTTTTTCCCCTGGTCTAGGGCTCCTCGTTGCGAGAACCGCAACTTACCTCTGGTTACCCATCGCTTGGGCACCTTCTTTGACTTAATCAGTATTTTATTTCTAAAATTTTTACTAAATTTTTCTCATTAATATTTGAGTTAATTATGGTCCCTCACTTTGATTTGAATATTTTTCCGGACGTTCTAGCTGTCCGGACCGACACCGGTCACCGGAACAGTAGACTGTGCGGAATTGCTACCGGGAGGATGTTACAATTGTATGAGTTTGGAAGATGGAAAAATTTAGAGTTTATGAAAATTAGGGTTTTCAGTGAAATATTGACTAATTGGGGTTATTATGCCTAATTGTGGTCATTTGGTGAATTTTGAGTTGAGAATTAATATGAATTGATGAATGAAATTGGGAGAAGTAATGATGGTAGAGTTGCTGGATTCTGGACAGCCAGAGTCCTGTCCACTTAGGTGGTTATAAGTTGAAATGTATGACTCCAATTGGTGTAAGGCTAATTGGAGATAAAAATTAAGACCCAAAGCCACAATTTTCATGTAGAAATCTTGTCTTAAAACTGACCTTAAGTTGGTCTAAAATTAGGTTGAATCCGGATTAGGTACCCTACCATTGGACAGAATTGACTAAATAAATAGTACATGTTCAAATAGTCATAACTTGGTGCAGAAAGGTCTAAATGACCTAATTTTTGAATCATTGGAAAGATTAGACATAGTAGAACAACTTTCATGAAGAACATAAACCTAAATTCTGACCATAACACTTTCAAATTGTTAACCAAAGTTGACCTATCAAAACTGCCAAAACCAAGAATTTGTCTAGAATTCTGGACAATGATTAATCCGGCCAGCTATAGTAAAAATAGTATAACTTGAGCTACAAAACTCCAAATGGAGTGATTCAAAAGGAAAATTAAAGTAGACAGATTAAGAAACAACTTTGATGAAGGAAGTTTAGCCAGATTTCCACTGTAGATTGATCCAATGGAACAGTAAACATAGGTGAGCAAATCTAAAATTTTGGAAATTCTCTTAGAAAGCCTTGAATTGCAATTGGCAACTAATGCCAACAAAATTTTGATCCAAAATATGGTATAACCATGAATTTAGAAATGATATACCTATTATGTATGAAAAAGTCAATATTTTACATAACTAGTTAAATAAATAGTAACCCCATAACCATAAATATAAGAATTCAACTTATGAGACCTAATAGGTAAATTTAGTAAGCAAAAATGAAATTATTGTTGGATTAATTCTTAGAAATAGTTTGAATGGGTATTGAAATACTTTAAAATTATGTGTTTCAGTTGGAAATGAGCCACCCAAGGAAGGAAGAAAAATTAGATTAGATCAAGACAACCAAAAAGGTTTGTGTACAACCAGTCTTTAATTTATAAATGTTTTACATATTTTGAATGATTAAATTATTTTATTGCTACATGATTTATATTTATCAAGTTATGATTTATTTCAATGATTTTTGAAAATTGTTATGGTACGAATGAATTTGGTTTAGGAAATTGTGATTGAAATGGGGTTTGCATGGAAAAGGGAAATTATAAATTGAATTGTGATTTGCATAGAAAATATTAATTACTGAGATTGGCATGGAAATGATTTGTATTGTGATTATATGCTCACAAAAAAAAAAGGGGAATGAATTTTATGATGTTATTTTATATCTCACAACTAATGCTTGACATGGTTATGACCCATCCCTCATTTATTGAGGAGACACTGGTGTTAGCTTTGTTTTGAATACCATGGTTCGTGAACATTGATGATTTGATCTTCCTCATATAAGAGGTTAGATCTAAGTTGTAGATGACCCTTTTGGAATTTAATTTATTATGGTGTAATGGGTGGAATGTGCACGATTCGATCTCCCCTACCATAGGGAGTGAGAATAACTTCGAAGATGACCCTTACGGATTAGTCTTGCATTAAGTTAGTGAGAATAAGAATGGATTTGAAAATGAGCAATCGTGTTTTCCAAGTGATATCTTATACAAAAATGATTTAAAAGAGATTATTTATTTTAGTTGGTTTATATTTTTATGCTTTTCCCTATTTAGTGAAATTTAATATCTATTTTCATAAATTGATGGGAATATTTCAAATGTCCATTTATAATTTGGTAAATTGTAATTATTGATCAATGTCATTTAACCAAATGATTTACATTATTAGAAGCATTGGTTTTGATTTTATGAATTATGATGAAATTAAATATTTCCAAATTCTTTGTTATGATTTTGTCAATTTATAGTATATTATATTTTAAATTATAGTTGTGCACCACTAAGTTCACCACTCAGTAATAGTTTTATATGCTGTCGCAGGTGAAAGGAATGATAGAGCAGCTGAGTGAGATCACTTGAAGTTATGCCTTGAAGACAGGCTAGGATTAATTTTGGGTATATTGTAGGTATACCTCTAGACATTAGATTTTGATGTAAGTATGTAATTATGTGTATATAAGTATGTTCGAACAGTTGTACAAAAACTTTTGTAATATTATTTTGGTGTGTAATCAAATGTAAATTTTTGTAATATTAATTTTATTACCCTAATGAATGTAGTATTCAATTTTCTTTCTGAATTTTGTAAATAATGAATTAATTTCTTTATGATGGGTTCTATTGAGAATAAATTGAGTTGATGGCTTGAAATGAATTCTGAAATGTTGAAATTTGGACTGGAATATTTCTGTATGAAATTTCTTTTTTCGGTAAATTGAAGAACTGTTTTTATCCTATTTTAGCCGTAACCATGCGAATTTTTTGCAAAATTTTAAAAATACCTAATTATTACTAAATAAGTTTTATAACACATCCTTGAGTTAAAGACACTCAAGATAAATTTTTATCACCACGCTAAATTTAAAAATGCATTTGTTTTGTCAAAATTCCTTGTAGTATATTTAATAGATTATCGGTAAGCGAAGTTCAGTAATTTATTAGGTATACTACGGGATCATGTCATACCTTACAGAGGAGTAGGATGTGACATGTTTAAGTGATATCAAAGCATGTTTTGAACTGTGAATTTGATTAATTTTCTAGATAAGTACAACTGCTCAAGTATTTGATACATATAGTACATTTACATCATAAATATGAACTAAAGGGAAGAAATCTCCTTGTGTGGGTTATTCAGAGAATAGAAGATTATGTGAATAGAAATGGTAGAGGAAGATAAGATAGTAGAACAACCAGTTACAGTTGAGGCACAAGAGGAGGCCCTAACTCCTCAGAATGTCAGAGACCCAACTGCACCAGTCCCGCCTATGCAGATTGCTGCACAAATGGCCTTGTAGTTGGCTATGTATTTTCAATAACTGGCTGATAGTATATCAGCCCAAACCCAAATCCAACCCCCATAAGGACAGCATGGAAAAGGAAAGAGTGGGGAACTAACTGGTTAGAGTTCGAGTAGTAACTTGGGAAAGAGGAAGAGCACTGGGGAGCCCAGTGTTTATGGATATGATAGAGGTAGATTTTTAGGGCAGAAGCCACCAAGGTCTAGTCATCAAAGAACCAGAAGTTCCTATCCCACCGGTATCTATGACGTTTGTGGCAAGCTACATGGGGCTAATTGCTATAAGACCACTGGAGCCTATTACAATTGTGGCGAACTTAGACATTTTGTCTAGGATTGTACTAGAGCACATTGACCTATGCCACATACTGCACCAAAGAGATCAGTCCAAGGTTCTGCCCTTAGAGGTCCACAGATATTCAATAGGGGCAGAGTTAGAGATAGAGACAGTGCTATTGGTAATCATAGCACAATGAATCAACCTGAACAGAGTAGTGAACCAGCCAGGGTATACTTCATGCATCAAGGAGAAGAAGCAAAGACTTCAGACGTAGTTGCCGGTACGTTCTCAGTTTTTGAAAAGAATGATTATGTACTATTTGATTTCAATTCTACTTATTTGCATGTTAGTACTAGAATTATATGTTCTGCTGTCATTCCCTTGCATGGGAATAAATTTTGATTTGTTAGTGATTAGCCCTTTAGGATAAGAATCATGGTACTAAGTGTGAGTATAACCAGTTTTGGAAGAATTTGTTAGTGAAAGATATTTTTCTAGAATATAATAAATTTTAGAAATAATTAGTGTACTTATCAAGTGCTAGGCTAGAGGACCTAAAGATGAGTGGTAGCAATATATTTGCCCTAAATGAAAGCAAAGTATTACTGCTAAGAAGTGTCAGTGAATATCATAATAAGAATAAATTTAAGGTATCAGTGGATTTGAGAAGAATAAGTTATAGGGAAGTTTGATCTATTGGGATGTATTATAGTAACTATATAATATTCTTGATGTTTGTGCTGTAAGCTGCAGATTATAGTATTGACTTGGGATTATTGTGTAGAGCTATGTACTACTCGATAGTACACCAAAATAAGAATAGTTGTAAACGGCTTCTGTTTTGGTACAATTATGCCAGGATGGAGTTTTATTACTAGAAATGATTTTGAAAATCCTAATTCGGAATTTAAAATTCTAAAATTAAAACATCGAGGATTACAGTTATAAGGTAATTAGAGTCAATGACTCAATTACCTAGTATGAGCTACAATACATCAGGAATTATTATAAAATTATAAATTTCAGCATAGTAATAAATTAAAAGTAACACTTATAGAGTGAAGTCATTTAATATTTGATATGAAGTCTTATAATTGTTTTGGGCATTACAAGAGACCTTTGCCTAAAAGTTTAGTGAAAAACAGCATTTTATTTGTGTAACAGCAAAGCATAAGATACGATTTTGTTTCTCGGAAGAAGATAGGATACTATGGATGATGTTCCCAGTTTTTAAAATGACGCTTTAAGGGATTTACACTATGAAATGAGAGTAGATAACTTTATACAGTTGTGGTAAGATGGTAAGTATAGTATTTTATTGTAATCAGTTATACTACAAGAATTATAGTAATATTGAAGCGTAGAGGATTTATTAGAAACGATAAAAGGTACTAGCTTTTGACTCGACAGTCAGGTTAAGAAGAAGAATGAGACTAGAGAATAATTTAACTAAAGTGGAATGGTGGGAAAGATAAAAAGGTTAACCAAAGAACAAATTGAGAAACTTATATAAGAATGGGAAAAACAAAGTCGAGAATTAAAGGAAGCAAGCGCAGCTTTAGCAAGAGTAAAAGAATTAAACGGACAAGTAAGGATAAGAATGTAGGAAGGAGACCCTACGTGGAAGAATATTTATTACGATATAAAAATTCAGATGTCCAGAACTCATATCAAATTAAATTGAAACAGTGTTAGGAGCTCCATGATCTCAAAATTTTGGTGGAATGGCCTGGAGAGTTGAAAGAACTCCAGGGTTAAGCATGCTCACTTGAGAGGAATCTTAGGATGGGTAACCTCCTAGGAAGTTCTCCATTCCACCTTTGGGACAAAACCGTGAGGCCCTAGATGGAGTGAACTAATGAGTAGTAAGTTAAATGAAAGTGAAAATAGAAGGTGGAAATATGTTACCTAGACCTAAATTATAAGTAGAGATAATGAAATAACGGTTGTATAAATTGCAACCAAGAGTTAGATAAGTATTTCTAATATGACCAATATGGTTGTTATATAAGGAGACATGAATGAAGATGAGCGACAGAATCACAGTAAGAAAAGATTTAGATTATTCAAAATAAATTGAAGGTTGCATCAACTTGTCAAAAGCCTTATACAGGCTTGAAGGAAATGGATATGAATATAATGTGGGTGATAAGAAGATCATGAGATTTGACAAGAAAAAGAAATCGGGTTCTCTCTTCGTAGGATCATACAAGATTCTAAAAAGAGTGAATCCATTAGTACATAGAATTGCTTTACCTCTAGACTTGGAATAAGTCCAGGGTTGACTTATAACAAAAAACCTATAAAAATCCTGATATATGAGGTGAGACAATTGAGGAATAAGCAAATACCTCTATTTAAGATGCTATGGAACTATTATTCGGGCTAAAAGAATATATGGAAATGTGAGGAAAACATGAAGAAACAACAACCACGGTTGTTTAAAGGCTAACATTTAGTAAATTTCGAGGACGAAATTTCATTTTAAGGAGGAGAGAATTGTAACGCCCTCAAAGTAGGTAGATCCATACAGTCTACTGTTCCGATGACTAGTGTCGATCCGGATAGTCAGGATGTTCAGAACCATATTTAAGTCATCTAGAAAAGCCATGAACAAAAATTAATAGCAATTATATGAAGATGAAATGGAAATAAGGAAAATAAAGAATGATGGGTTAAATGAACCGAGGCCACAGCGATGGGTGACCGAACCGGGAAGTGACTGCGAGTTCAGTCGTTACCCTGATTTCTTATGGGACCCTATGGCACCTCGGGCCTAGGGATAATTGCAAAGCTAGTGGTAATATCAAAACCATAGAAAAGAATTGAGAACGAGCTCAAATAATTGAATCAGAGTTCAGGAAGTAACCTAGTGCTGTTAGAAAGACGAATCAGACCAGTAAGGGGCAAATTGGTCAATTCACCCTTAGAGGTGACTCTTGGCCTAAATGTCCATTAAAATGTAGAAAAGTAAAATTATGAAAAATAAATTAAAAGTGAAGAGGTGTATGAAAGAAAAGGAAAAAGAAAAGAAAAGGAATTTAAATTAAAAGAATTATGACATCATGCATATGTAAGCATTTCACAATAAAACTTATAATTTAAATTTTTGAAAAGTGAGGATAATTACTTACAAAAGTGACCAATTAAAAGAAAAAAAATTAAATTCACTTCTTCTTCCTAAAGTTGTCGTCCATCTCTCTCTCCTCTCTTTCTCTCATCTTTCTTCCACCATTGTTAACATTGAAAAGCTTGAAGTTTTTTAGTTTCTCTCCATAAATCACCTAGATACCAAAGTAAAACCTTATTATTTAGCTTTGATAAAAAGATTGAGAAGAAGAATTTCAAGGGAGAGTGAAAGATTTGAAGATTGGAAGGGAACTTGAAAGAGGTAAGTGCATTTCAAGCCATTCTACATATTTAATCCTTGAATTTAAGTTCAATTAGGGGAAATTGATATGGGAAATCATGAAAACATGCATGAATCTTAAAGAGAGAGATTCAGCCAGCCAAAGGGGATTAGGGTTTTAATGTGATTTAAATGAATTGGACATGAATTCTTAGTTAAATGATGTTATATATATATGGGGTAGTAAGTTTGCATGGAATTGTATGAGTTTGGAAGATGGGAAAATTTAGGGTTTATGGAAATTAGGGTTTTGGGTGAAATGTTGACTAATTGGGGTTATTATGCCTAATTGTGGTCATTTGATGAATTTTGAGTTGAGAATTAACATGAATTGATGAATGAAATTGGGAGAAGTAATGATGATAAAGTTGCTGGATTCTGGACAGCCAGAGTCCTGTCCACTTAGGTGGTTATAAGTTGAAATGTATGACTCCAATTGGTGTGAGGCCAATTGAAGATGAAAATTAAGACCCAAAGCCACAATTTCATATAGGAACCTTGCCCTAAAACTGACCCTAAGTTGGTTTAAAATTATGTTGAATCCGGATTAGGTACCCTGCCACTGGATTGAATTGACCAAATGAACAGTACATATTCAAATGATCATAACTTGGAGTAGAAAGGTACAAATGATCTGATTTTTGAACCATTGGAAAGCTTAGACATAGTAGAACAACTTTCATGAAGAACACAAATGCAAATTCTGACCATAACACATTCAAATTGTTAACCAAAGTTGACTTATCAAAACTACCAGAACCAAGAATTTGCCCAGAATTCTGGACAATGACCAATCCGGCTAGCCATAGTAAAAATAGCATAACTTGAGCTACAAAACTCCAAATGGGGTGATTCAAAAGGGAAATTAAAGTAGACACATTAAGGAACAACTTTGATGAATGAAGTTTAGCTAGATTTTCACTATAGATTGGTCCAATGGAATAGTAAACATAGGTGACCAAATCTAAAATTTTGGAAATTCCATTAGGAAGCCTTGAATTGCAATTGGCAACCAATGCCAATAAAATTATGACCCAAAATGTGGTATAACCATGAGTTAGAAATGATATACCTATTATGTATAAAAAAGTTAACATTTTACATAACTAGTTAAATAAATAGTAACCCCATAACCATAAATACAAGAATTCAACTTATGAGACCTAATAGGTAAATTTAGTATGTAAAAATGAAATTATTGTTGGATTAATTCCTAGAAATAGTTTGAATGGGTATTGAAACACTTTAAAATTATGCGTTTCAATTGGAAATGAGCCACTCAAGGAAGGAAGAAAAATTGGATTAGATCAAGACAACCAAAGAGGTTTGTGCACAACTAATCTTTAATTTATAAATGTTTTACATATTTTGAATGATTAAATGATTTTATTGTTACATGATTTATGTTTATCAAGTTATGATTTTACTTCAACGATTATTGAAAATTGTTATGGTACGAATGAATTTGGTTTAGGTAATTGTGATTGAAATGGGGTTTGCATGGAAAAGGGAAATTATAAATTGAATTGTGATTTGCATGGAAAATATTGATTACTGAGATTGGCATGGAAATGATTTGTATTGTGATTATATGCTAACAAAAAAAAAAAGGGCAATGAATTTTATGATGTTATTTTATATCTCACAACTAATGCTTGACATGATTATTACCCGTCCTTCATTTGTTGAGGAGACACCAGTGTTAGCTTTGTTTTAAATACCATGGTACGTGCACATTGATGATTTGACCTTTCTCATATAAGAGGTTAGATCTAAGTTGAAGATGGCCATTTCAGAATTTAATTTGTTATGGTGTAATGGATGGAATGTGCACAATTCAATCTCCCCTATCATAGGGAGTGAGAATAACTTCGAAGATGACCCTTATGGATTAGTCTTGGATTAAGTTAGTGAGAATAAGAATATATTTGAAAGTGAGCAAACGTGCTTTCCAAGTGATATATTATGCACAAATGATTTAAAAGAAATTATTTATTTTAGTTGGTTTATATTTTTATAATTTTCCCCATTTAGTGAAATTTAATATCTATTTCCATAAATTGATGGGAATATTTTAAATGTCCATTTATGATTTGGTAAATTGTAATTATTGATCAATGTCATTTAAACAAATGATTTACATTATTGGAAGCATTGATTTTGATTTTATGAATTATGATGAAATTAAATATTTTCAAATTCTTTGTTATGATTTTGTCAATGTATAGTGTATTACATTTTAAATTATAGTTGTGCACAACTGAGTTCACCGCTCAGCGATAGTTTTATATGCTGTCGCAGGTGAAAGGAATGATAAAGCAGCTGAGTGAAATCACTTGAAACTGTGCATTGAAGACAAGCTGGGATTAATTTTGGGTATATTGTAGATATACCTCTATACATTAGATTTTGATATAAGTATATAATTATGTGTATGTAAATATATTCGAGTAGTTATACAAAACTCTTGTAATATTATTTTGGTATGTAATCAAATGTAAATTTTTATAATATTAATTTTATTACCCTAATGATGTAGTATTCAAATTTCTTTCTGAATTTTGTAAATAATGAATTAATTTCTTTATGATGAGTTCTATTGAGAATAAATTGAGTTGATGGCTTGAAATGAATTGTGAAATGTTGAAATTTGGACTGAAATATTTTTGTATGAAATTTCTTTTTCAGGTAAATTGAAGAACTATTTTTATCCAGTTTTAATCATAACCACACGAATTTTCTGCAAAATTTTAAAAATGCCTAATTATTACTAAATAAGTTTTATAAAACATCCTTGAGTTGAAGACACTCAAAATAAATTTTTATCACCACGCTACATTTAAAAATATATTTATTTTGTCAAAATCTCTTGTAGTATATTTAATAGATTATCGGTAGATGAAATTCAGTAATATATTAGGTATATTATGGGATTATGTTATACCTTACAGAAGGGTAGGGTATAACAATTAAAATCATTGTCATTAATTATATAATGGTTGATTAAACTCATAATATTTTATTATTAGTCGTGACCTTGTTGTTAATTTAAAAAATATTTAGTTGTTTAATTGCATTTGTTTTTTTATTGGCCATATATTGAACCATTTAGAATATTGTTTAAAATTTTTGTTTTTCATTAATTTAATGAAATAAAAAAATTAAACAAGTTAACTGTTAAAATTCTTTATTAACTACCATAAATTTGGCTTATTAATGACCTATTTCATACTATTTTAGAAAATGTAAGTTAAATGCACATAAAATACTTAGAAAAAAATGTAAGTTAAATACATAAGTCAAATTATTATATTCGTCATTGGTTTCATAAATTTAAATATTATAATCATCATTAAAATTTGGACCAAAGTGTTTTTCAATAAAATATTTTATATATTTACCCAACATTTAAATTATATAAAAAGTTTAAAAGCAATCACTGATAAATGACCCATATATCATTTATTTGATATTTTTAAATCAAAATTTAGAATATTAACGAAACCAATTAAATGGTATGTTATTTTTTAAGCTTTTAAACTCAAAACTAATCTTTATGCGAGTGATACTCATCCATAATCTAATTCTTTTTAAGTAATAAAAAAAAAGTTTAAAAAAGAATATGTTGATTACTTAAATAAAAAATTTATATTTTTATTAGCTCACATAAATAAAAAATTAATGAGATCATATTTTAATTTTTTAAAACTTTAATTAATTAACATTAATTGTAATTTATTAAAATAATTTAATTAATTAAAATTGAGATTGTAATATTAAATTTAGTCCTTAAAAGTTAGGGGAGAGCATTCGATTCAAACCGAATCAAATCATGAAAACTGAATTACATATTTTAGAAACTGAACCGAACCGAAATAGATGAAAAATCAAATCAAATCGAACTCCTCTATTTTGATTCGGTTTTGTTCGGTTCAAACTGATCGGTTATGATTTTTTATTATTTTTTAATTTAGACTTGATTTTCAAGTTATTTGTTCTAATTTTACCATTGGTTTGAACCTAATAACTAATAATCAATGAAATTAAATAATTTATATATATAAAATTACATATAATTCATAAATTCTCCAAAAATAAATCAATTCAAAAATCAATAAAACTATTCAGTTCGATTTAGTTTGGTTTAATCGATTTTTTTTCCTTCAAAATCGAACCAAACTGAAATAATTAAAATTTTTATAATATAAAACCAATCAAACCGAATTATCTTAAAAATCAAACTAAATTACCAAATTAAAGTGATTCGATTTATTTTTTCTGTTTAAATCGAATAATGCTTTCCCTTATTAAAAATTAACTAACAAAATTTTATAGATATAGGTAACAATAAATGCACAATCGAATATTTTAAATTAACTATTAGTCATATTCTAATAATCTAAACAATTTCGATAAATATTTTGAAATTGTGAATATGGAACATCGGTCAAATATTGGGTCAATTTTTATTTTTGACCAAAAATATTGGCTTACTACCCTATGCGGATCAAGTTGCTACAACCTGCATAGCCCATACAATGCTCCCCGTTTTTTTTATTTATCATATTAATATAATTAGTAAATAAATAAGTATTTATATCAAATTTATATTTTATAGAATAAAAATTATTAAATGTTAATTATTATTAAATAATAATTTTAGTCATTCATTACATTACTTATTAATTATGTGCATATACTTTAATTTAAGATAAAATAATATTAACAATATGGTAATTATTATTTACTTATTATAATACATTGAATAAAATATAATTTAATAATAAAAATATTTAATTGTAGAGCCTAATTATAAAAGAGGATAATAATAATTAGTTAAAAACATTAATTAATCTTTTTAAAAAAAAGCCTAACACTATTTTTATGATAATAGGATAATAGGTTTGGTGTTTAAAAATAATATCTATGTACATTGTTTTAAAATATTTTTAATTATTAAATAATTAAAAATATTTTAAAACAATGTAAATTAATTATTTTTTAGATAATAATAATAATAATATTATTATTATAAAAGCATAATGATATCAATCAGAATCATATTATTTGAAAGTAGCGTTTATAAAATAAAATTACTAAAATATATTAATAATTTATTATTATTATTATTATTATTATTATTATTATTATATTTTCACTGTAGTAAGATGAAAGTTTAATATTTCATTAATACAATATTGATATATAAAGTAATATTCATTTTATCATAAAATAAAATCATATTAAAATTGTTTTAATAAATATAATAATAATTAACACAAATTTTATAATTAAACAGTCAAATAATTCAAAAACAATTAAATAACAATGATAGAAGAATAAATAATTAAAAAATAATTAAAATTCATATACAAACAATTAAGTAGATTGAAAAAATAAATTGAAATTCAAAAATTTAATTAGTAAAATAAAATACTTAATTAAAATTTTGAAGGGGATTCAAGTGTTTTTTTATAGTTCAGAAAATTTAACCAATTAAGAAGACAAAAAAAAAGTAGAGTAACATGTAAAAAATTTTCAAAATATATCATGCAAAAATAAAAAAAATATATATTTTTTTAGAAATAAAATAATTAAAAAAAATAAAGACACTGGAAATAAAGAAACACAACAGGAATAAAATAATTATAAAATTATTATTAGAAATAGTGAAGACTTTATTATAAATAAAATTATTTTATTGAAAGTAATAATAATAATTAAATAATTTTAAGCAATTGAAATTAAAATAAGAATATATATATATATATAATTTAAATATATTTAAATGTCCTATATAAGTAGTTTAAATTAAAAATTAAAAAAAGAGAGTGATAAGGTAATTTTATTGTTTATAGTATCAATAAAAAGCGATGCTTTTAAGTATATTTATATATAATATAATATAATGTATCGGAAAAATAATATTTGCAATGGTTAGCAAAAGGCCTAGAAGTAAGTATATCTGTTTACGTGGCACATCACCAACATCAAAGCAGATAAAAAAATAAAAAAAGATTAAGAAAGGGATAGAGAGGTCATTGTACTTTTCACAAGGAACACTACAAGTTTGACCCACTTTAGTGATATGTAATAATTTCAACTTCAATCATAGTTCGTAGGTGAAGCCTTGTGAATCACCATGCAATTCAAGATCCACTTGTTGCTGCTATGAGCCAAAGTTATCAGTTTTAACTTGTGGCTTAAATTAGTTCAAGATTGATCATGAATCCTCTAATTGCCTTTATTATCTTGTTTTCTACTTAATAGCCTTAACAAGCATTTGCTGATAGATATGCATTGCTATTACAGCCCTCCCACGGATCAAATGGCCCCAAGGTTGTTAAGGCTATTGCTATTCCAAGCCTCAAATCCGGACATGATCAAGGATAATAATTCAAATGTTATCTAATATATCTATTAGTTCAAATATTTGAATTTGTATTACCTTGTTTGTAGGATCTTGTAACAGACCTCATACTATGTATTTATTAATATCATCAATGAACAAAAGAAATGTAAGGTTTTCAGTTCTAAATTTTCTCCTATTATCAAAGCTTTTCATGGTATCAGAGCTTGATCCATAATTATCAATTTTTCTTATTTTTTCTGCAAATCTATGGCTTTATCTAGTACTAGTAACATCACCCATAACTCTAGTAAATCTCTGGTTGCAATCAATGGAACTCAACTTCCATTGAAGCTTTGAGCTCAGAATTACTCTACATGGCGTGCTCAGATCACTCCACTTCTTCGAGGACACAACCTCATGGGTTATGTCACTGGCACTATCACTTCTCCTCCTACTCATATTGAGAAAAATGGTACTCACATTTCTAATCCAGATTATGAGTTTCGGGGATGCCAAGATCAGTTAATCCTAGCTGCTATCATTGCTTCGGTTTCCTTCTCGGTTATGAACACCATTACAGATGCTAAAACCTCAGCGGAGGCATGGAACAAACTTCAGGTAGCCCTTGCAAATAAATTGGCGACACGAATTCTTTCTTTACGAGAAAAGCTATCACGAACCAAACGTGATTCTCGCCCAGTTGCTGAATATCTTCAGCTTGTCAAATCCATTGCGGAAGAACTCTCCCTGTGTGGCAGTCCCGTAAATGATATGATGTTGACCTCATCATTCATGTCTTGGGTGGAATTGGCTCGGAGTTCCGTGACATTGCAGCGACAATCCATGCCAGAGATACTGTCATTTCATTTGACGAACTTCAAGATAAGTTGCTTGCCCATGAATTATATCTCAAACAGATTGATCCCAATTTCGATCCCACCCCTGTAACAGCAAATCATGTTCGCAAGGCAAATTCTAGCAGGCCATCCTATCATCAATGGCAAGGTAATTCCTATAAACCATCCAATCCAATTCAGTCTGCTAACAATAGTTCTCAGTTTTCAGAGAACTCTTCCAGCCTTGTCAACTCCGCATCATACTGTCAGTCATCTATTTCATCCTTACAATAAAAAATTCCAGCTCCCAAGCCAAAGTACAGTGTCAGTTTTGTGACAAATATGGTCATCATGTGAAGAAGTGTTTTCGGGCTAGAGATTATTTAAGGGTTCTCTTCTCGCAAAATCCACAGGCTCACCACTCCACAACCAACTCTAATTCGAATTCTCAGTGGCTTCTAGATACTGGGGCTTCTCATCACATCACCAATGACTTGAGGAATCTCTCTCTCCACGCACCATATGATGGGAATGATGAGCTGCATCTCACAGATGGTTCAGTTTTGTCTATATCACATGTTGGTTCTGGTATTGTGTCTTTACCATCCAAAAAGTGTCATCTATCCAATGTTCTTCGTGTCCCATCTGCCAAAACAAACCTTATTTCTGTATCTCAATTTTGTGATTCCAATCAAGTGTCTATTGAATTCTTTTCTGACTCTTTTCTTGTCAAGGATCAATTCACGGGGGAGATTCTGTCCAAAGGCAAAATTGATCAATCTCTTTACAAGCTCAAATCCTCATCTGCACCAACTTGCTTCAATGTTCGCCATTCCTCAACTGCTTGGCATCAACGTCTTGGACACCCAATCTCCAAAGTTTCCTTTGTGAAAATTTGATTTGCCTGTTTCTTCTGTCAAGGAGGACGTTTGCCATCCTTGCAAGTGTAATAAAAGTCAACGTCTATCCTTTGGTACTTCAACTCTTTCCAGTTCTAGACCTCTTGAACTTTTGTATTCCGATTTATGGGGTCCAGCCCCAGTGCAATGACTAAACGGTTTTCATTATTACACAATTTTTGTGGATCATTTTACTAAATATATATGGCTTTACCCGTTAAAGGCAAAATCTGATGTTCACAGCGTTTTTCCAACATTCCAAAAATTGGTTGAAAATACTTTCAATGCTACAATTCACTCCATTTACACTTATGGGGGAGGGGAATACATTGCCCTTAAAAGATACTTTCAATCTCGTGGCATTAATCACCTTCAAACACCTCCACATACTCCCCAACATAATGAGGCTGCTAAGCGTCGCCATCGACACTTGGTAGAAACGGGTCTCACCTTATTACACACTGCTTCATTTCCATCATCTTTTTGGTCCTTTGCATTCCAAACAACAACTTAATTAATTGATTACCCACACCCCTTCTCAAATTTTCCTCACCTTACCAAAAATTATTTAACCGATCTCCCAATTACAATTCCTTAAAAGTATTTGGGTGTCTCTGTTATCCGTGCCTCAGACCATATGCAAAATCAAAGTTTGATCTCAAATCAGTCTCCTTCATATATCTTGGATATTCTCTTAATCAAAGTGCGTATATTTATTATGATTTCAAATCTCAAAAATTCCTTATATCTTGTCATGTTATATTTATTGAAAATAGTTTTCCTTTCCAATCTCAATCACCTACAGAGTCCTCGTCTTCCTCCACTTGGTTTGATTTTCCTTCAGCTGATCCATAACACATCCTAATTCCTTTTCATTCTCCATCTATCACGCAAACCTCATATCCTATTTTAACTCCATCCATTCTGTCCACTTCCCAAGAAGAGTCAGCTTCCCAACTTACATCTCCTTCTCACCCTCCAGCTTTAACGTCATCCAGTTCAACCCAAAATCACCATCCCATGGTCACTCGGTCCAAAAATAATATATTCAAACCCAAAATCATTCATCAAGTCACCAAACATCCCTTACCTGAAATACCAGAACCAACTAACGTCACTCAAGCTCTCTCTCATTCCTAATGGCGGTCTGCAATGTCAGAGGAATTTAATGCTTTACTTAAGAATGGCACTTGGGTTCTTATTCCTCATGAATCTCACTAAAATTTATTTGGTTATAAGTGGATTTTCAGGATTAAAAGACATGCAGATGGATTTGTTCAGCGATACAAGGCCTGTTTAGTTGCAAAGGGGTACAATCAAAGACCAGGCATTGATTTTGGTGACACATTCAGTCCTGTAGTGAAACCAGTGACAATTCGGGTTGTACTCACATTGGCTGTCACTAATTCATGGCCATTGCTTCAGCTTGACGTCAACAATGCTTTTTTACACGGTTCTCTACAAGAAGATGTGTATATGAAGCAGCCTCCGGGTTTTGTGGATCCTACCAAGCCTACTCATGTTTGCAAGTTAGTTAAGGCTCTCTATGGCCTCAAGCAGGCACCCCGGGCCTGGTACAAAGCCTTGAAATCATTCACTTTAAAATATGGATTTCAAGCATCTCGCAGTGATCACTCATTTTTTATATTTCAGAAAGGTTCCATCTGTTGCTATTTTCTGGCATATATTGATGATTTCATTGTGACAGGCAATAATTCAGCATTTATTTCTCGGTTTCTTGAAGATGTAGGAGCTCAATTTTCCTTTAAAGATCCAACAGATTTGTCCCTTTTTCTTGGCTTTGACGTGCAAAAAACATCAACAGGAATTTTTCTCTCTCAACACCATTATGTTCGTAAGCTTCTTCAACTTGCTCACATGGACGGTGCTAAGGGGGTCACCACACCTATGGCTACTGCCTCCCATCTAATTAAGTCTTCTAATAATGCACAGGCAATTGATCCTACCGAGTATCGTCAACTGGTTGGAGGGTTATAGTATCTAAATCTAACTAGACCTGATGTGGCCTTCTCCGTTAACAAACTGTTTCAGTTTATGCATTGTCTGAGCAATTCTCACTAGCAAGCTCTCAAGAGATTGTTGCGATACCTCAAGTCCACAATCAATTTCGGTATCCATATCACACCTCAAAGTCATCCTATTTTTCATACCTATTTCAATGCCGATTGGGCGGGTGATCCATCAGATAGGACTTCTACTTCTGGATATTTGTTATATTTTGGTCAAATTCCAATCAGTTGGAGCTCTAAGAAGCAAAGAACAGTTGCACGTTCCTCTACCAAGGCTGAATATAGGGCGGTTGCATCGACAGCTGCAGAGGTTCAATGGGTTAAGTCTCTTCTTTGTGAACTTGGGTATTCGGTTCCCATGCCAACCATCTATTGTGATAATATCTCAACCATGTATACCTGTCAAAATCCAGTACTTCACTCCAAAATGAAGCATCTGGAAATTGATGTGCACTTTGTGCAAGATTTAGTTCATCGTGGGGATCTTTGTGTGTCGCATATTTCATTAAAACATCAGCTTGCTGACCTGCTTACAAAGCCTTTGTCCAAGCAACAATTCATCTTAAATCCAAGATTGGCATCCAAGATGGATCCTCAATCTTACGGGGGAGTGTTAAGGCTACTGTTACTCCAAGCCTCAAATCCGAACATGATCAAGGATAATGATTCAAATGTTATCTGATATATCTATTAGTTCAAATGTTTGAATTTGTATTACCTTGTTTGTAGGATCTTGTAACTGACCTCATACTATGTATTTATTAATATCATCAATGAACAAAAGAAATGTAAGGTTTTCAGTTCTAAATTTTCTCCTATTATCAAATAAAATATGATCACAACAGCCTCTCTCTCTCTCTCTCTCTCTCTCTCTCTCTCTCTCTCTCTCTCTCTCTCTCTCTCTAGGCCTGTCGATATTAATGTTGAAATTATTATTAACAAAATAACTTTTTTAAATATACTAATTGAAAAATATTAAAAAAAATTAAAATTAAAATTAATAAATTTAGTCAAAATAATATTAAAATAATAAAACAGTTTTTTTTCGAGCTGCTTTTTTTAATGGTATCTAATATGATGCTTTTATTTAGAAAAATAATGTCGACCTTTCAAACGCAATACTAAACAGATACTATACACACACACACACCAGAATATATCAATCTTCATTGATATCTAGGGTTAAGCATATTTAGATCCAAATTAAAAATCAAATCAAATCGAGTTTATTTGGTTTGATTTTCCATTGCGAGCGGTTCAGTTCAATTTTCAAATTTAGATATTTTCTATTTTTCGATTCAAGTTTTTAGTAAAAAAAAATCATTTTGAAATATATATATATAACATTAGAAACCCTAACTCTGCAAAACCCATTCCTAGTGGCTCCCAACTCTCTGCCTCTGTCCTCTCTAAATCACGATGCACTTCTCTTCTACTTCGACTTCGACTTGTTCTTCTTCTTGATTTCTTTTTCTTCTTCTTCTTCACATGCAACAGGTCCGACAAGTGTTCGCACCAGAGCTTAGTTGATCCAAATTCATGAGGATTGGTTTTTGGCTCCTCTATATCATATGTGTATTGATTGAATCTATTGTGATTTGGGTGTATTTGGGAATTGTGATTTGGTTGTATTAAATTTGAGATTTGGGTGTATACTATATATATTTGCTTTTGTATTGAATATGTTGTGATTCGCAATGATTTGTATTGATTTGTATTGAATCTGTATGAATGATTAAATGAGTTTTGGAATTTTGCAATTTAGGCAACAAATTAGAGATTGGTGATTTGGGGAAAATTTTAAGGATTTCTGATTTGAACAGTTTGAGAGCAAACTGATGGTTTTAAACCAAATCAAGCCAAACAAAAATAGTTTAATTTAATTATGTTCCTCTATTAAATCGGTTCGGTTCAATTACATTTTTTATGAAATTTGGTTTTCGGTTTGAATGGTTTGATTTGAATCGAATGCTCAGCCCTATTAATATCAACAACTTTACATAGTCCATAATACTGGGCATAACAAGGCTTAACTACAAACCTAGCCCATAGCCATACATAAACTTAAGAAGTCCTATGTTATAATAAGCATGCAAATCTAAGACACACACACAAATCGCACAATCACACAGTATTGAAAAGAGAAGAAGAATAATATATAATTTAACGTGGTTCAACCGTAAGATCTACGTTCACAGGCAAGATAAGAGAAAAAAGTTACACTATGATGAAAAGAGCATGATACAATCAATCAGAACTCTCAAACCCTAATCCTAATGTATTTTCCGAATATCTCACAACTCTGCCACAAAAGGTAGAATATTACAATATTCATAATGGTCCATACTGTCCGTGCCCTCCATTACCACCACTGATTTCACTTTTTATCCCAATCGGGTCACAGTGCGAAACTTTCGGGTTGGGTCACAATTCAGGTCCATGAAAAAACATATCCCAAAATTCAAAGCCATAAAAATAACCATTCTTCCCCTTAGCTTTAATTTCCTCTATCATCAACAAAATAAAAATAAACACTCTATCTTGCCATATGCCCTCACAAGGGCATTATTGGGCACTACAAATACCAACCAAGTCTAAGCAATGCCTAAACTTGCTGACTGGGACTCCTTTGGTCATCATATCTGCTGGATTATCATGTGTAGAGACTTTTTGCACAACTATAGTCCCCTGAGATATAATGTCCCGAATGAAGTGATATCTGACATCAATGTGCTTAATTCGCTTATGGTACATTTGATTTTTCGTGAGATATATTGCACTTTGACTGTCACAAAACAATGTTTCCTTGTTCTGTATCAATCCAAGATCACCCACCAAACCTTGTAACCATAAAACTTCCTTTACTGGCTCTGCTAAGGCCATATATTCAGCCTCTGTGATAAACAAAGCAACTGTAGCTTGCAATGTTGCCTTTCAACTGATAGCACTTCTAGAAAGAGTAAACAAATAACCTGTCAAAGATCTCTTTTTGTCTACGTCCCCTGCAAAATTTGAATCCACATAGCCAACAACTGAATCACTCATCTTGGCCCTGTCAAATGTAAAACCAACATTTGTAGTACCCTTCAAACACCTCAAAATCCATTTCACTGCCTGCCAATGCTCTTTCCCAAGACACGCCACGTATCTACTCACAACACTAACTACATGTGAAATGTCAGGTCAGATCCATATCATAGCATACATGATGCTACCAATAGCACTCAAGTAGGAACACTAGACATGTGCTCCATCTTCTCATCTGTTTTTGGTAACATGTCTGCAGATAACTTGAAATGGGCAGCAAACGAAACAGTCACAGGCTTAGCATTATTCATGTTGAAACGTTTAAGTACTTTCTCAACATAGGCTTGTTGAAACAAGAAAAGCTTCCCAACACTTCTATCCCTGGTAATTTTCATTCCCAATATCTTCTTTGCAGCACCCAAATCCTTTATCTCAAACTCATCACTCAACTGCTTTTTTCAGAATATTAATTTGTGACATGCTTTTAGCAGTAATAAGCATATCATCCACATACAACAACAAATAAATAAAGGAATCATCTGAAAGCTTCTTATGATACACACAACTGTCATATGAACTACGATTAAAGCCATTACGAACCATGAATGTATCAAATCTTTTGTACCACTGCCTAGGAGACTATTTCAACCATATAAAGATTTCTTAAGTAAACAAACATGATTTTCCATACCTGGAATGACAAATCCCTCAGACTGACTCATATAAATTTGCTCCCCCAACTCACAATGTAAAAATGTTATCTTCACATCTAGTTGCTCAAGCTTTAGATTATGAAGAGCAACCATAGCAAGTAAGACTATGATAGAACTATACTTCACAACTGGAGAAAACACTTTATTAAAGTCAATCCCCTCCCTCTGAGTAAAGCCTTTTGCCACCAACTGAGCCTTATATAGAGGTGCTTCAACCCTTGGAGTTCCTTCCTTTTTCTTGAACACCCATTTGAAACCTACCACTTTTTGTCCCTTAGGCAATGTTACAAGCTTCCAAGTCTGATTCTTGTGAAGAAATTCAATTTCTTCACTCATAGCATCGACCCACTGATTTGCATCTGAACAAGAAATAGCTTCTTTATAATTATTGGGTTCATGCACATCAATTATTTCAGCAACTGATAAGGCAAACGCAACTAAATCTGCATATGCATATCTCTACGGTGGTCTAATCTGTCTTCTCTCTCTATTAGTTGCAATGCTATATGGTTCCTATTGCTATTGCTCAGGTGCATCCTCTTGTTGATCAAGATCTTGCACCTCATTCTCTAAATCACTGGACTAAACTGCTGAAGTATTAATATCAAGCTCCACCTGTTCTCTGACACCGTGATCTGATTCTGCTATTGACTTCTCCCTCTGACTGTTCAATGAAGCAAACTTATTAAATGTTACATCCCTGCTGATAATTAATCTTGGAGACTTTGCATCATTGCACCACAACCTGTAGCCTTTCACTCCAAATGCATACCCTAGAAATATGCATTTTTTTGCCCTCGGCTCAAGCTTACCATCTCTCACATGAGCATAAGCAGGGCAACCAAATACTCTTAGTTGAGAGTAATCAGCAGGTGAACCGGACTAGATCTATTAACCAAGAAATAGACTATATTAATTGCTTCAGCTCAGAAATCCTTTCCTAATCCTGAATGTGAGAGCATGCTTCGTGCTTTGTCACAAAGCATTATGTTCATACGTTCTGCAATACCATTCTGTTGTGGTGTCCTTGTACAAGTGCAATGTCTCACTATACCTTCATTGTTGTAGAATGCATCAAACTCACAATTGCAAAATTCTAACCCGTTATCAATTCTAAGACCCTTGACCTTCTTTTTTGTCTACTTCTCAATCATCATCTTCCACTTTACAAATGTTGAAAATGCCTTATCTTTTGTTTTCAGAAAATACACCCACACCATCCGAGAGTAATCATCAATCAAAGTCATGAAGTACCTGGCACTGCTCTTGAAAGGGATTCTGTTAAGACCCCATAGATCTGAGTGGATATAATCCACCGTTCCTCTGGTCTTGTACACTGCCTTTTTATCGAACTTGACCCTGGTCTGTTTGCCAAACACACAGTGTTCACAAAAGTCCATAGATTCTGTTTTCTGCCTGTCTAACAAATCCCGCTTGCTTAACATAGATAATCCTCTTTCACTCATATGACCAAGATGCATATGCCATAATTGAATCTGATTCTGATTATTACTTTCAGATGCTACTGCAGCTTCCCTTGAAATTGTATTGCCCTGAAAAAAATATAATCCTGAAACTAAACTACTCTTCATGAGTACCATAGAGCCCTTGCACACTTTGAGAACTCCATTCTCTACATGGTATCTGAATCCATGAGAGTCAAGTGTCCCAAGAGAAATCAGGTTCCTCTTTAGTCCTGGAACATGCCAACACTCTATAATTCTGACAACGCCATCAAACATCCTCAATCTAATGTTACCAATTCCTTTAACAGATAATGCACGATCATTGCCCTAGAAACACCTTGCCACTCATCTGTTTGTAAGTGACAAACCAGTTTCTGTGTGGACACATGTTATAAGTAGCACTAGTATCAAGAATCCAAGAATTTTGTCCATGATTTGAACTCACGAATAAAATTTCTCCAGCACTATCACCACCATTAGAATCAATAAAACTATCAACCACATTCACAGAACTTTCTTGTTGTTTTCTCTTTTTATTTTTCAACTTGGGACAGTCTCTCCTGTAGTGACCTTGCTCTCCGCACTCAAAATAGTTGGCCTTTTTCATTCTTGACCTAGATCTGGCCTTAGATTTCTTCCTGCTGGAAGAATCCTCCCTTGAATGTGTTTTTCCCCTGCTCACTAAACCATCCCCCTCAAATTTTTCTCTATTATCTGGAAATTTCTTTTTCAACTCCTTCGATTTTAGAGAATTACTAATATCGTCTAGTGAAATACTGTCTTTCTCATACAACAGAGTATCAACAAAAGTTTCATAGAGGGTGGCAAACAACATAAAACAATAAGGGCCTGATCCTCACTATCAATCTCAATATCAATATTCTTCAGGTCCATATTGATTGAATTGAATTCATCCAGATATTCTTTAATGGGCGTACCTTCGCTCATTCTCAAATTATAAAGCCTTTTCTTCAAATACAGGCGGTTGGTCAGCGATTTGGCAGAGTACAACTCCTCTAGTTTCTTCCATGCCGCAGATGTTGAGCTTTCACTAGTAATCTCGCATAGGACATTATCAGTTACGCTCATGAAAATCGCACTCAAGGCTCTCTCCTTTAGATCAGCCTTCTCCGCCTCTTTCATACCTTCTGGAAAGTTATCATCGATTGCCTTCCACAGACCTTGTAGAACTAAGGAAGATTTAATTTTAATCTTCCATAGACTAAAACTCAATCCACCATCAAACTTTTTCATCTCATACTTCGTTGAAGATGACGCCATCTGTAAACCCTAGATTTTGCGCACAAAGCCCTGATACCAGTTTGTTATAACAAGCACGCAAATCTAAGGCATAAACATAAATTGCACAATCACACAGTATTGAAAAGAGAAGAAGAATAACACAGGATTTAACGTGGTTCAACTATAAGGCCTACGTCTATGGGCAAGACAAGAGAAAAAAGTTCTACTATGATAAAAAGATAAAGATACAATCAATCAGAACTCTCAATGTAACACCCCTATTTGTATAGCCTGGTATATTTCACTGTTCTGGTGACCGGTGTCGGTCCGGACAATTAAGGGGATTAGAACCATACTTAAGACAATTAGATAAATCATAAACACAAATAATTAGTAATGTTCAAGTAGTTAAGTATAAATAAGAAAAACAGAACATAAGAAGTTAAACGAGCCGAGAGTCACAGCGATGGGTGACCTTCTCGGGAATGACTGCGAAGTCATTTTAAACTCAAATTTCGAACCGTAAAATGTGACGCTGCGGTCCTTAGGACCCTTATAAACACAGTGGAAAAGAGAAAATCACGAAAAAGAACTGTTAAGCCAGTCAAATAATTAGGTCAGGGAGCCGGAAAAAATATGAAATTACTTGCAAACCGAGATGAACCGGCGAGGGGCAATTTGGTCAATTGACCCCGAGAGCTGACTCCTGATCTAACTGTCAAATAAAATCGGAGAAAAGAAAATTTCGGAGCCGAGAATTAAATTAAAGAACTAATAGAAAAATAGAAAAAAAAAGAGGAAAATGAAAAAGTAAAAAAGGTGATGACATCATGCATGACCTCATGCATGATGTCATAAAAGAATTAATTAAATGAATTATTAAATTTGGATTTTATGGTATTCCATAAGCAAAATAAAAAGAAAAGAAATTGGTTTTTTTTTCTTCATTTCCGTCAACTCTCATCTCCTCTCTCATCTCTCTCATTTTCTTAACCTCCACCATTGAAGCTCACTAAAAAGCTTCTTAAACCTAAGATTTGAGCCATAAAATTTATAAGTTTCTTAATTACAACTTGTAGTTGAGTCTTGTTAAGAAGATTGGGAAGAGGAAAATTTAAAAAAGCTTGAAGAATCAAGAAGTTGGAAAGCTCCATTTGAGGTAAGCTCTCTTCCTTAATTTTGATTGAATTATAAGTATAGAAGTAAGATGAAAGTGGTTAGAAATACATGAAAACATGCAAAATCATACCTATCTAAAACCCTAGGAATTTTGGCCAGCAGCAAACTAATGTTGAAATGGGTAATTTTGATACAAATAATGAAGTGGTTAAGTGAGGGTATGAGTACTAAAAATGCATTTAGAATTCAACAAGTGAGTAAGATATGAAAGTTAGGGTTTGGACCTAGGGTTTGGGAGGCAAAATTGTGAGAAATTGGTAAATGATACATTTGACCTAATGTGAAGTGAAAAATGGTCAATAATGACCAAAAGAGATGTGTGGGAATTATTAGAATGGAAGTCAAATTCGTAGGTTGAATGGTCATGCTGCTGGCAGCACGACCAAGCCAACTTTGAAGGACCAAAACGGAAATTTTACAAGTCCAATTGATATGCCACCAATTGGGGATGAAAATAGACATAAAATGACACAATTTTCATTAAGGAACCATGCCCAAAAACTGACCAAAACCTAGTGAACCAATTGACCAAAGTTGGTTAAGAGCAGTCTGCCACTGCACAAACTGACCAAATGAACAGTATTTGTTCATTTGGACATAACTCGAGCTAGGAAGGTCAAAATGACCTGAAATTTTACCAGTAATTAGATAAGATATAGATCTAAAACTTTCATGAAGAACACCAACCCAAATTGTGCCATTAACCTAATCAAATTATTGAGCAAAATTGAGTTACGGAACCTGCAAAACTACAGAATTGCCATTTGAACAGTAAAGTTTCAATGGCTATAACTCTCTCTAGAAAACTCCGATGTAGGTGAATCTTGAACCGATGGAAACCTTAGACATAGTAAAACATTTCGTATGAAGGAAATTAGACCAAATTATGGACTTAACTTGATCAAATTATTGAACGAAGTTGGATAAAAAATCTGCCAGAACCAAAATCTGCAGCATGAGCGATCTGCGTGAACGATGGCGTATTTAAGCTATAACTTGAGCTACAAAACTCCAATTGGGGTGATTCAAAAAGGAGAATAAACTTAAGATAATGGGGAACATTTTCTATGAAGAAAGTTTTGCCAAATTCCAACAATAAAGTGACCAATGGAACAGTGCAACTTAGGACTCCAAAACTGAAATTTACCAAATTTGCCTAAAAGACTTAAGATTTGAGTAAACAACCAAAACCAAGTTTAGTGACCAAAATGTGGTATGTGGGTGAAGTTGGAGTTCTCATACCTATTAAGCCTTAGAAAGTCAACTATTTGACTTGAATAGTGTAGTGAATAGTAACCCGAAACACAAAAATTTCGAGAACGTCGAATTTAACACGTTAGAACTAGGTAAATGTGAAGCTAAATTTATTTTGGATTTATGTTAAGTTCTAGTACTGAAACATTGTAAAATTTTGTGTTTCAGTTGAAAAGAATACCGGGAAAAAACCTGAGGAACCGAGTGATGTGGCGAATCCGCAAGTATACGGGTCGTATCAAGTAATAAAGTAATGAATCAAGTATCGTTCCCACGAGGATTTGCTGTTTGATTACTAAACTATGAATGAAGCGATTATTTGGGCTAATGATTAATGAATAAATGGTAAATGTAAATGAGCAAGGTAAATTGATTAATCTAATTGAAATGGGTAAAGAGCAAACAAATAAATTCTAATTCTAGTTCGCAATTAAACTAAAATTAACAATGGGTAATTTAAACGAAAGTCTAATTATGGTGAAAGTGATTCCAGAGTTGGGGGGTTTATGCATAAATTAATTGAGATTTGTCTTGGGCATTCCAATTTTTAGGGAAAAATAGAGTTTGAAGGAAATTGATTCTAAATCCCTTTGATATCTTTTTCAAACAAATCAAAGTGTATTCTAAAATAACCAAACCTACTTTCGTATGTATTTGATTACTTTAGAACCCATTAAGTTTTGTAACCAATAATTAATTCCTCTTAAAGTCCTAGTTTATTTCTAAATCTAGGTGATTTTAAGTTCCAATCCATGATTACCCATCAATGACTTTCACCTTTCGGTCCTTCAATCAAAGATTAACACAATACCCAATGGGTACCAACATTAGGCAAGTAAATCAAGCACACAAGGAAGGAATCAAAACTCATATTCATATAAAATAAGGAGATACCCAGTCCAAATCCACAAATTAATCTAAGACATATTTCCCAACTCTGAAATCTAAAGAAATTACTCACTCATGATGGTATTTACAAGAAATATTGATGGAAAAGTAAAGGAAAACATGATAAGAGGACTGAAATAGAAAAACCCAGGTGGAAGAACCAAAGTCTCTGGTTTCTGGAGCTCCAAAACTGGTGCAGCAGCTCCTCCCCAAGAGAAAATGGCGTCTTCTCTCTCTCTTTCTATTAAATTTTCTTTCCTTTTTGTTTTTCCTCCCCTTCCTCTTGTGGCAAAAATAAGGAAATGATGAATTTATATGGTCCCTAAAAGTTGCCCTAAAAGTAATAAAAGACAAGGAGTGGATAGAAAATGAGGTGTAAAATTATCCAAGTCAGCAGCACTATTCACGTTCTGGGCATTCTGCTTAGGGTTCGGTTTAACCCTAAGCAGCTTATTAGCAAATCTTAGCCTCTGGTCGCACTGTCTGCTTAAGGTTAAGCAGACCTTTAGCAAATTTCGGCAGACTTAGAGTAGAATGGACTCTTCTGCTGGTGCTTGACTTGTGCTGCTCCTTAAGTACTGCCGCTTTACCCTAAGCATGACCTTAAGCAAAGTCTTAAGCAAATTTCGGCTAGTTTGCTCTTTCAAGGCTTGATTTCTTCAACTTTCCTCCATGCTTAAAGAACTTTAAATCTCTTCAAATTATTTCCTATTGCACTCATTGATCTTCGATTTGCCACAAAATCCTATCAAAACAACAAAAATTACGAAAATCAAATATAAAGTATCTAAAATTAACAAATAAGATAAAATAAAGCTAAAAATATAAAATATACTAAAATATGAGGGCAAAATGAATGCAAAACTACCCTAAAATGCCTATATGAATTGAGTATAACAAATTCCCCCAAACTCAAACCTTTGCTTGTCCTCAAGCAAATTAAAACAATTAATACAATTTAGGGTACCTTACCTTAAATTTGTGAAAATTACTTATCCAAACTCTCAAGCTTACCTTTAGCCACCAACACACCATATACCCACTTTCAAGATGCAAAGAATTCAATCCTTACCAAAGTTATCACCGCTTAGCCTTGGGTCAATTATCCATATCATTAAACCCAAACCAATCAATCACAAAGAATAATCATGCCTAAATAGACTATAGGGTAATCCATAAACTAAAGTGTCCCAAATAATGATGGAAGTAAATGAATGTATTAGTGATATCACAATCCCATAGGCAATTCTCCTATTCCAATCTCCACTAATGTAGCAAAACACCATCAAAAGATCAAAAGGACTTTCAAGGGTTGTAATGGGGCTAAGGGGGGTGATAATGTGGCTAACAAGAAAAGGATAAAGGTAACAAAATATGAGAATAATCAAATTATTAAAAGATCAAGATACACAAAATATATTTTTATTTTTTTTATTTTTTTATTTTTTTTTTTACGTGTAATCAATTGGGAGGAGGAACTTTACAACTTTTCACCAATGCTAGCATATAATTTTGAAGCTTTTATAGGGACTACATAAAAAACATTTACTTGAATTATAATTGTCCCTTTCAATTCACCCCCAAACTCATTTCTTTGTGTACTTGGGTGGTGAATTACTTTACATACTATAATTGAATTTGCTAACCTTTTTATTTTAGTCACTTCTCCCAACTAATTGTTATATATATTTTTTTTTCTTTTTTTTTTCTTTTTTTATGTGTATCTATCACTCAAAGAATTATTCTCATGGAGGGTAGGTAAGTGTTTGGGTTTATGGCTAGGCATTAATGTGGGTTTTAAAGAAATAAGAGGGATAAATATAGGCTCAAATTGGTTCCAAAGGGAAATTTTGAAGTGAGGTTGGCTAAGGCTAAAATATGGGTTTAAAATTCAAAGAATGCCTTGATCATTTCTTTTTCAAGTGCATGCTATGATTTCGCCTTGAAAGGTTTAGAAAGATTGTTCTAGGATTGGTGAGACATCAATTAGCTATTTCTTACCCTAGAGTTTTCTCTAGGCACTCAAAGTCAATGCAATTGATTGGGTGGCCCTTGGCTAAGAAGATATAAACTAAAGCAAGAATCTAATAACTTTGCACCTATCTAGAACTTTCAATCCATCAAACCCTTCTAAAAGTAAGCTTAATTGCTCTTCAAAGCAACTCTCAATCCTCTAAGGACAAGGTAAAAATTTATTTTTATGATATGCATGATCCTAAAATGAATGCATAAATCAAATTAAAACTAAGTATAATCTATATGAAAACTATATGCAAATGTATGTATATGGGTATAGACATGTGTGTGGTATATGTAAAAGTGTATGGATTATCTATATATGGATGAAAGAAATGCAATAAATGAATGCATGAAAATTTTAAAGAAAATTTTTTAAAAATTTTGCAAAAATTTTGCCCTCACCCCCAAACTCAAATGAAACATTGTCCTCAATGTCTAAAATGAATGCAAATATGGGCAAAATTGTGTGAACTAATCAATGAATGAAATATATACAATTGGGGATTAAATCAATATAAGCTCAAGTGTTTCAAAATTAGCTCAAAATGATATTAACAATGAAGCTTTAGAGAGAAAAATGTGGAAAGGTATCCCAAATGTATGAATTTACACTGCTTAAGATGTTGCTTAACCTGTTGCGTAGGGTAAAGCGAAAGCATAAGCATTGGCAACATACCATAATCATAAATAGTAAAAGGGTAAACTGTTACCTCTAAATGATGTGAAACAGATGCGGCTCAAAGAAAATTGTGCAACTCATCAATGTCAACAAAATTAGGATTGAAGAAAAGATAAAGTGCAAAAATAATGTGCAAGAAAATGAAAAAATGTAAAGAAATAAAATCTAACATTTAAATAAAAAAAAATTAAACCAAAAAGCATTCACAGAGTAACCATGTCCATAGCAGAAAATAAAATAGAGTAAACTAAAAGAAAGAAGTGCAGGTATAATCATAAAAACTAATTACCAAAGTATTACAACTATTACCAAAGTTTGAAGATTAAAATAAACAGATTACAAAATAAACCTAAAACAGAAATTAGAACTATTGCTACTGATCAAGCTCTGCTGTCAAGGCTTTGGTGCTGCGTCAGGATCTGCTTCAGGTTCTGCAGTAGGTTCATTGTGATCCAAAGCTTCAGAAGCAGTTTCCAAATTTTCTGTGAGGTCTTTCATTTCTTGAAACATGGCTTGGCCCCAATGATATAAATTGTTGTAGGATTGGGCCAGTTTGTTGTAAAGCTCCAACATTTGAAGCTGATGTTGCTTCTGTTTCTTTTTAAGAGATAAAAATCTCTTTTTAAGTTTCTTTTCTAGCTTCTTCTTTTGGTTAACCTGCTGCTGACCCATGGTTTCAATTTTGATTTCTAAGCTCTTCAAGGTTGCAAGAATTTCTGTGGTGTCAGGTGAGGGAACAGATGGTTGGACAGTGAAACTTGCTATTCTGGATTCCAAGGATCTTAAGAGGGACAAAATGTCTGCTGAAAACTGTGGGATAGACTTGGTTGGTTATGGTTCTGCTGGTGCAAAGGTAGTGGGGTCTGTAGTACCAGTGGCATCAGGATGCTGCTGTAACAGAGTATAGGTATGGCCTATTTTCTCACAAACATCCATATGCAGCAACATTGTGCTGTCTATATATGATTCCCCAGAAACTGGCAGCAATTTATATAGACTAGCATCAAAGCTAAATGAGTTTGCTATAGCAGTTATATACCCCCCAAAAACTATACTACCTTTAGTATGCTTCGTGACAATTTGATGCCAATGAGTAGCTATGAAATGGGCTGTGCTTACTTGTTTTCTCTCCTTCATGCACCATAAGAGAAACAAGTCACCAGCACCCACAATCTTATTCGTGTCCCCTTCCTAAAGCGATTAAGAAATGAACCTATGGAGGTATTTCAATACATGATCAACTATCCTAGAGGCTTTTGCAGTCCTCTGTCTATAGTAACCCCCAAAAGGTGCAATATCCTTCCAGAATTGAACAGGGTCATAAACAGTTTGCTGCCACTCAATATTTTTATACCCCGAATCTTGAAAACCAAAAATTGCATTCATAGCATCCATGTCTAACTCCCTATCAATTCCAGCACATCGAAAATATATCACATCTTTATGTTCAGGCACTGTTGGTTTGAAATTCAGCTTTAAGGAACTTAAAAATTCCAGGGTCAAATCCTTGTACACTGGTTCCCTAATTTTAGCAAAATCAGTCCATTCTTGACATCCAAATAGGCAAATACAGAGTCATAAATGCCTAATTCTTTCAAAATCTGCTCATCCATATACTTGTTTGCCAAAATAGGTTTAGAAACTAATTTCTCATAGGCATTTTTCATATCCATATCCCTAAAAGCCCAAGGTAATGGAGAAATTACCTCCTCTATATTATCGGCAGATGACGCAGGTGCTGGAGAGTGTAAGGGAGGCGAGTCTTGGTGATTGGACCACTGGTCTTTGGTGTTTGCGAGGAAGACACAGTCCTTTTCTTTGGTAGTTCGGAAGGGCGGTGAGGTGGAGAATTTAGGTCGAAAGGAATAGAGGGTACTCGTTTCCATTTTCCGACAGGGGTTTCCTTGGGTCTACCTGCAGCCCTTTTAGTTTTGTCTTTAGTTTTCGCTTGAGTAGGCGCAGGCTCAGGCACTGGTTCTGGGGAATGGGTGTCGAGAATTGGTGTTTCATTTTGCGGTTCAGTTTGCGGCGAGAGGGGAGTCGATGGAATGAGAGGTGGTATTTGGCTTGGGGGTAGTGGTGGTGACTGAGGTGGTGGCGATTGAGGTAATGGCGGCATTTGTGGTGGCGGTGACTGAGAGAGTGACGGACTGGGGCTGGGGTTAGGGTTTGTGGGCAATGAGGATGGAATACCCATTTTTGATTTGATAGAATGTTGAAATCTACAGAGTTTGGGTTTGTGGGAAGACCACATTTTAGTTCTTACCATTTTAATGAAAAGAAATAAACCTTTCGGCTTCTTGAAAAGATTGCCGAAAAAAATGGCGTGGGAAAGGAGTCGACGAGGTTTATCGGGAGTGTGAGCGAGGCTTTTGGAAAATTGGCGGACATTTTGGGCTATTTTAAATTGTGGGGCAGACTTGTGGTAATATGGGTCATGCTTGGGGTTAAGCATAAGGTTCAGCAGAATTTGCTTAAAACTCTGCTTGACAAGCAATGTCATCAGCAAGTTTCGGCAGATTTTGGGAAAAATTATGGTTTTGCTTACCAAAAACAGTCCAAAAGCTATGGAATTCTATTATGACCCTCAGCAATTACCAAATACACACAAACACCATAAAATTGAGGGATTTAAGTTCATCATCTCTAAGCACTCATCAAACACAATATATTTCCATTTAGCTCATGCAAACATTTTTCAATCAAGGCACTAATTGTGATTACCTTTTTGCACACTTAATGAAATGGTCTTCTTCCTAAACTTATACCAAAAGCACATTTTCAGCAGCATTTGAGACAAGTTCTAATCAATCAAAAATTGCAGAAAATACATAGAAATTGACTTCTTAAGCAGCATGAACAGTAGCGTGAACAGTAACAAAAATCTGCAGATTTCAAAAACTAGTAGCAATTCAAACAAAAACATGCAAATTCCTATCAGACTACAAAATTATATATACACTAAAAGGTAAAACTTAACAAACACTATTTTTGCACTTCAATAAAGCTCACATCAGTCCTAAATATCAAAATTGATCCTCATCTAAGTTGCATTTCACAGAATTTACACAAAACACACAATCAAACATGTGCTATCAAGTATATTGCAATATCAGCAATTTAGCACAGGTTTAAAGGTGTTACTGTTCACAGGCACTGGATAAATTGCAGAATTTTGCTTATACTTGCTTCCTTTCAATTCTTTGTTTTTGCCACAAGTGTAAACTTGCCCCATCTTCATGAATGACCTACAAAAGATAAACAAATGTCACTTTTGAGTTTAATGAGGGTAAAAACTGAAAATGAAGTGAAATGGAAAATTAATGAACTATAAAAGGATATGCTTGGGTTGCCTCCCAAGAAGCGCTTGTTTAAGGTCTTAAGCTTGACCTTCCACTCCAATTCACCTAAGTATCCCTGATTGGAGAACTAAGCCATGAAATCTCTACAACCTTTTGTGTGGGTTCTCCAACAATATAATGTTTTAATCTCTGCCCATTAACTTTAAAAGTCCCTGAGGTTTCATTGCCTATCTCAACAGCTCCATAGGGGTATACTTTTATAACAGTGTAGGGCCCTGACCATCTTGACTTTAATTTTCCTGGAAATAACCTTAACCTAGAGTTGTATAGAAGAACAACATCACCTTCCTGAAATTCTTTCCTCCTAATATGCTTATCATGCCATCTCTTAGTTCTTTCCTTGTAAAGCTTGGCATTTTCATAAGCATCCAATCTAAGTTCCTCAAGTTCATTTAGTTGCAGCATTCTTTTTTCTCCTGCAGTTTTTAAGTCAAAATTCAGTGTCCTTATGGCCCAATATGCTTTATGCTCCAACTCCAAAGGTAAATGACAAGCTTTCCCAGAAACTAATCTAAATGGGGTAGTTCCAATAGGAGTTTTAAAAGCTGTTCTATAGGCCCAAAGAGCATCATCTAACTTTAGTGACTAATCTTTTCTTGAACTATTCACTGTTTTCTCAAGAATTCTTTTCAGCTCTCTATTGGAGATCTCCACTTGACCACTAGTTTGTGGATGGTAGGGTGTTGCAATCTTATGCTTCACTCCATATTTTTGTAATAATCTTTCAAATTGATGGTTGCAAAAATGAGAACCTCCATCACTTATAATGGCACGTGGAGTTCCAAATCTTGTAAAAATGAACTTTTTAAGGAATTTAATCACAACTCTAACATCATTAGTTGGAGATGGTATAGCTTCAACCCATTTGCTCACATAATCTACTCCAACTAAAATGTATTTGTGTCCCAAGGACGATGGAAAAGGTCCCATGAAATCAATGCCCCACACATCAAATAGTTCCACTTCCAATATATTTTGGAGGGGCATTTCATCTCTCTTTGAGATATTACCCATCCTTTGACACCTATCACATGCATTTACAAACTTCCTCACATCCTTAAACATGTGTGGCCAAAAGAACCCTGCTTGAAGAACTTTTTCTGCAGTCTTTGTCACACTCATATGACCCCCATAAAGTGAAGAATGGCAATCTTTAATAACATTCCCTATCTCCTCATCAGCTAAACATCTTCTAATCAGCCCATCTCCACATCTCTTAAACAAAAATGGCTCCTCCCAATCATAATCCTTCACATCAAAAAGAAATTTCTTCTTTTGCTGCCATGTTAGATCAGGTGGAAGGATTCCACACACTAGATAGTTCATAAAATCTGCATACCAAGGGACTTGTGCATTCATGATTACTAACAGTTGCTCATCAGGAAAATAATCATCTATTGGGGGCTCTTTTCCCAAATCATCTCCTTGTTCTTGCCTCAATCTAGATAGATGATCCGCTACCACATTTTCTACTCCTTTCTTATCTTTAATTTCCAAGTCAAACTCTTGAAGGAGTAGCACCCACCTTATCAATCTAGGTTTAGCCTCTTTTTTCTGAAGGAGATACTTGATAGCTGCATAATCCGTGTACACTATTACCTTTGACCCCACAAGATAGGACCTGAATTTATCTACTGCAAATACCACTGCCAAAAACTCTTTCTCTGTAGTAGAGTAATTTATTTGAGCATCATCCAAGGTCCTACTTGCATAGTATATTGCATACACCTTCTTATCTCTCCTTTGTCCCAAAACAGCCCCAATGGCATAATCACTAGCATCGCACATTAACTCAAAAGGTAATGACCAATCGAGTGGCTGCATAATAGGAGCAGATATCAAAGCTTCCTTTATCCTGCAAAAAGCATTCATACAATTAGTATCAAAATTAAATTCCACATCTTTACTTAATAAATTGGTAAGAGGTTTAGAAATTTTAGAGAAATCCTTGATGAATCTCCTGTAAAATCCAGCATGCCCCAAGAAACTCCTCACTCCCTTCACAGATGTTGGGGGTGGCATTTTCTCAATAATTTCTACCTTTGATTTATCCACCTCAATACCCCTATTTGACACAAGATGTCCCAAAACAATTCCTTCTTGTACCATAAAATGGCACTTTTCCCAATTCAAAACTAAATTGAACTCTTCACATCTCTGCAAAACCTTAGACAAGTTAGATAAGCATTCATCAAAAGATTTACCGTACACAGAAAAATCATCCATGAATACTTCCATAATACCCTCAATCATGTCAGAAAATATGGATATCATACATCTTTGAAATGTAGCAGGGGCATTACATAGTCCAAATGGCATCCTTCGATATGCAAAGGTACCATAAGGACATGTGAAGGTAGTTTTATCCTGATCATCTGGGTGAATAGGGATCTGAAAGAACCCTGAATAGCCATCCAAATAGCAAAAATAAGAATGATGAACTAGTCTCTCAAGCATTTGATCTATAAATGGTAATGGAAAATGGTCCTTTCTGGTTGCATTATTCAATTTCCTATAGTCTATACACATTCTCCATCCGATTCTGATCCTTGTAGGTATTAGTTCATCATTTTCATTTTTCACTACTGTGATGCCCCCTTTCTTAGGTACAACATGGACTGGACTTACCCAATTGCTGTCAGAAACAGGGTAAATAATACCTGCATCAAGCAATTTCAAGATCTCCTTTTTCACAACCTCTTTCATATTTGGATTCAATCTCCTTTGTGACTCTCGAGAGGCTTTATGATTATTTTCCAACAAAATTCTATGCATACACACAGAAGGATGTATTCCTTTAATATCATCAATGGTATAACCAATTATCCTTCTATGCTTCCTAAGAACTCTCAATAATTTTTCAACTTCACAATCAGTCAATTTAGCACTAACAATCACATGATATGTAGAATCTTGGCCTAGAAAAGCATACCTGAGATTTGTTGGAAGAGGTTTCAACTCTACCTTAAGTGCTTCACTTTTCTCAAGCTTTGATGATGAAATTGTTTCTTGCTTCAAGTTCCCAATCTTTTCAATATCAGCCATAGGCAATGGTGGATTTCCTTCCAAAATTGTAGCATATTCTGCAGCTTCTTCAATCTCATCCCCTTTTTTGATGTTATGAACCAAACAAGCTTCTAAGGGATCTTTAGGATGTTGCTTTTTAAGCATTTCTCTAACCTCTTCATCTATCACATCAACTCTCAAGCATGAGTTTGAATCATCTTTCTTCTTCATTGCTTGAAACAAATTAAATTCAACTTTCTCTTCCCCAACTTCTAATGTAAGCCTCCCATTTTTTACATCAATCACAGCTCCAGCAGTAGCAAGGAAAGGTCTGCCAAGAATAATAGGTATGTGTACATCCTCCTCCATTTCCAATACCACAAAATCCACTGGTATGAAAAATTTTCCAACTTTCAGAGGAACATTCTCAATCACCCCAATTGGAAATTTAATAGACCTATCTGCTAACTGTAGTGATATGGTAGTAGGCTTCATTTCTCCAATCTTCACTTTCTCATAGATAGACAATGGCATCAGACTAACACTGGCTCCAAGATCACATAAAGCCTTATCTATACTGATATCCCCAATGTGACATGGTATGGAGAAACTTCCAGGATCTTTCAGTTTGGGTGGAAGCTTATTTTGCAAAATAGCACTGCTTTCTTCCGTGAGAGCTACAGTATCAAATTCCTCTGATTTCTTCTTGTTAGATAAAATTTCCTTCAAAAATTTAGCATATGAAGGCATTTGTGCTAAGGCATCAGTGAAAGGAATAGTCACATGCAAAGACTTCAATACCTCCAAGAACTTCCCAAATTGTTTATCCAATTTTGCTTTCTGAAATCTTTGTGGGAATGGTAAAGGTGGCATGTAGGCTTTAGGTGCAACATATTTAGGCTCTTCTTCTTTGCTCTCCCTCTCCTTACTTCCTTTTTCTTCCATTGAATTTTCTTTCTCAGCTTCAATTCTAACTTCAGCTTCAGTTTGTTCGTCTCCTTCTCTATTTTCCTCTTCTTCAACTTTCTCTTCAATTTTTTTATCTCCATTTTCCAATATTTTTCCATTTCTCAATGTAATAGCCTTGCAATGCTCCCTTGAATTTTCTGGCTGGCTAGGGAGCTTCCCAAATGCTTTGTTACTTGAAGAGCTAGCTTGTTGAGCTATTTGATTCTCTAACATCTTATTGTGTGTTGCCATTTGATCTACTTTAGATGCTAATTGAGAAATCATTTCTTGTTGACTTTGGTGGCTCACAAGTAGAGTTTCAATCATAGATTCCAATCTAGCTGTCTTGTCTAGTTGTGCTTGTTGTGGTAGAGGTGGAGCAGGTGCATTTTGAGGTTTAGAAATTCCAGGAGGGGGGCCTCTATTCTGCTGAAAATTCTGATTTTGTTGATATCCAGAAGGTTGCTGAAAATTCTGATTTTGCCCTTGTCTACCTCCCCAAGAGAAATTGGGGTGGTTTCTCCATGCTGGATCATAAGTTGCAGAAAATGAGTTACCACCTGGTCTTTGATTGTAGTTCCCCACATAATCCACTTGCTCACTTGAAAAATCTTGATTAAGTGTAGAAAAATCTGCTGCACAATTGACATTTGCAGCTCCAACTTCTACTGAATTACTAGAACCTCCGGCTGAAGAATCTACTTTCATGCTTAGCTTGTCCATTTTCCTTGTCAAAGCATCAAACTTAGCATTAATCATATTCATGGCATCAAGCTCAAACATACCAGCTAGTTTCTTGATCTCATTCCTCTCACAACTCCATTGGTAGTTGTTATAAGCAATTTTATCAAGAGCAGAAAAAGCTTCATCTTCAGATTTCTCCATAAGGTCACCTCCAGAAGATGCATCAATTGTACTTCTAATGGCTGGTGAAACTCCATTGTAAAAGTGTTGAACAAGCATCCATTTAGGAATCCCATGATGTGGACATCTCCTTTGCAAATCCTTGTACCTCTCCCATGCTTCATACAAGCTCTCATCATCTCTAGGTTTGAAAGAAGTCAGCTCATTTCTCAGCTTAGCTGTCTTGCTTGGTGGAAAATATTGAGCTAAAAATGCTTGAGAAAGTTCATCCCATGTTGTGATAGAACCCGGTGGCAAAGAATGTAACCACTCTTTAGCTCGGTCTTTCAGAGAAAAAGGAAATAATCTGAGTCGAATTGCATCATCAGAAACTCCATTTATCTTCAACATATCACTGATCTCAAGAAAGTGTGCTAGATGCACATGTGGACTTTCACTTGGATTTCCTCCAAATTGTGATTGTTGACCTGACAGAGTGCAGGCTTCAGTTCAAAATTATTAGCTTCTACCCTTGGTCTTGTGATACTTGGCATGAAATCTCCAATGTTAGGATAGGCATGATCTTTCACAGAGCGGTTGTTATTGTTGTTGTTGTTGGCCATTTCTTCTTGTAATTCCTCTTTGCTCTTGTGCTCTTTCTTGTTGTTGTTGAGCTTTAATTTCAGCTTTTCTCCTCTTAAATTCTACTCTTAAAGCTTTTGCTGTCTTTTCTATTTCTGGGTCAAAGAATAAATTGATTTCTTCACTTTTTGTCCTTCTCATAAAATAATGCACCCGAAAAACAAAAATAAACAAATTCTCAAAGTAAATGGTAAAAAGAAATAAAATAAAATGCCCAAATTAACCAAACAAACAATTGTTCAATATCAAACAAAAATCAAATCCCCGGCAACGGCGCCAAAAACTTGATGTGGTGAATCCGCAAGTATACGGGTCGTATCAAGTAATAAAGTGATGAATCAAGTATCGTTCCCACGAGGATTTGCTGTTTGATTACTAAACTATGAATGAAGCGATTATTTGGGCTAATGATTAATGAATAAATGGTAAATGTAAATGAGCAAGGTAAATTGATTAATCTAATTGAAATGGGTAAAGAGCAAACAAATAAATTCTAATTCTAGTTCGCAATTAAACTAAAATTAACAATGGGTAATTTAAACGAAAGTCTAATTATGGTGAAAGTGATTCCAGAGTTGGGGGGTTTATGCATAAATTAATTGGGATTTGTCTTGGGCATTCCAATTTTTAGGGAAAAATAGAGTTTGAAGGAAATTGATTCTAAATCCCTTTGATATCTTTTTCAAGCAAATCAAAGTGTATTCTAAAATAACCAAACCTACTTTCGTATGTATTTGATTACTTTAGAACCCATTAAGTTTTGTAACCAATAATTAATTCCTCTTAAAGTCCTAGTTTATTTCTAAATCTAGGTGATTTTAAGTTCCAATCCATGATTACCCATCAATGACTTTCACCTTTCGGTCCTTCAATCAGAGATTAACACAATACCCAATGGGTACCAACATTAGGCAAGTAAATCAAGCACACAAGGAAGGAATCAAAACTCATATTCATATAAAATAAGGAGATACCCAGTCCAAATCCACAAATTAATCTAAGACATATTTTCCAACTCTGAAATCTAAAGAAATTACTCACTCATGATGGTATTTACAAGAAATATTGATGGAAAAGTACAGGAAAACATGATAAGAGGACTGAAATAGAAAAACCCAAGTGGAAGAACCAAAGTCTCTGGTTTCTGGAGCTCCAAAACTGGTGCAGCAGCTCCTCCCCAAGAGAAAATGGCGTCTTCTCTCTCTCTTTCTATTAAATTTTCTTTCCTTTTTGTTTTTCCTCCCCTTCCTCTTGTGGCAAAAATAAGGAAATGATGAATTTATATGGTCCCTAAAAGTTGCCCTAAAAGTAATAAAAGACAAGGAGTGGATAGGAAATGAGGTGTAAAATTATCCAAGTTAGCAGCACTATTCATGTTCTGAGCATTCTGCTTAGGGTTCGGCTTAACCCTAAGCAGCTTATTAGCAAATTTTAGCCTCTGGTCGCACTGTCTGCTTAAGGTTAAGCAGACCTTCAGCAAATCTCGGCAGACTTAGAGTAGAATGGACTCTTCTGCTAGTGCTTGACTTGTGCTGCTCCTTAAGTACTGCCGCTTTACCCTAAGCATGACCTTAAGCAAAGTCTCAAGCAAATTTCGGCTAGTTTGCTCTTTCAAGGCTTGATTTCTTCAACTTTCCTCCATGCTTAAAGAACTTCAAATCTCTTCAAATTATTTCCTATTGCACTCATTGATCTTCGATTTGCCATAAAATCCTATCAAAACAACAAAAATTACGAAAATCAAATATAAAGTATCTAAAATTAACAAATAAGATAAAATAAAGCTAAAAACATAAAATATATTAAAATATGAGGGCAAAATGGATGCAAAACTATCCTAAAATGCCTATATGAATTGAGTATAACACCGAGTCAAGGCCAAGAGGCGACTCGCTTGAGGTTTGTGCACAACGTATACTTTTTATAATCATCTTTTGCATACTGTTTTGAATAATGTGAAATATGGAATTATGGCATTCTTATGATGTTTTGATTTAAATTGTTGAAAGTTATTATGTATATTGAAATGACAATGTTTAGCAAATTGTTAAGATAAGTTTTGAAACCACAGTGTCATGACCATATATTTGAACACCTCACTAGCACGACTAGTAGAGGTAATTAGTTTCGAATTTTGATTCCTTCTCTGGAGAAGTGTTGAGGTGTGCTAGTAGAAGAGGATGTGAATGGATATCCATATATTTGAGCTAGCTAGCCTTGTGATGTGATTTCTCTTTAGCCTCTGGCTATTGAGATTCTATTTGTTTCGAATGGCATGATCTAACTGTGGGTTTTATGAAATGTGTTTTGATACTTCGAAATGAACTTGGTTTGCATTAAAATTTCATAATTCATGTTTTGTGTTTAATGCTTATGTTTAGTCAAATTTTTGAATAAATGTGATTATATTCTGCATAAAGATTATTTTAGTATGTTGTGCACCACTGAGTCCTAGTACTCAGCGATGGCTTCTATTTCTGTCGCAGATACAGAGACTAGAGGAGCAGCAGACTAAGCTGCTGAGGTGAAGAGCTATCAGCTTAAAGTCATCGGGTATAATTTATACCCTAATTGTAAATATTTCTTTTCATGTATGTATTGCATATAAATGTATGGACGTGCAAATGGGTCTTGAGCAGCTTGTACAAAAATTTGTATGAAGTTTGTAATAAAGTTTAGTTTGTATTTCTTTTGATGTAAATTTTGTAAGAATGTACATAAATTGTGTTGTCTCTAATGAAATATGAGTACAACTATTTTATTTAATTTAAATGAAATGTATTGCTAGTATGCTGAGGATTATTGAGTTTTGAACTTGAGAAATTTATTGAAATGATTGTGAAATTGATTGAGTTTGATTGTGAAATCGAAGTAGTGGTTAAGAAAAACTTTTAGAAGTGTTTTTTTTTACAGGTATTTGAAGAACTGGTTTCTCAAAATACAGACAGAACTCTGTCAAAATTTTTATAAAATTTGCGGAAAACTAAAATGGACTAAAAATATTAATTAGATTTATTTTTAATCATATGTTTTAAACACCTATTAGATTATGCTCACCACTTATCAAAAATAAGAAAATTGTTTTAAATTCCCTTGTAGGGTACTTAATGAGTTATCGGTAGGTGAAGTTCGGTAGTTCATTAGGTATTCTACGGGATCATGTTATGCCTTACAAAGGGGTAAGGTGTGACACTCAAACCCCAACCCTAGTGTGTTTCCCGAATATCTCACAACTCTGCCGCAAATGGTAGAATATTACAATATTTATCCTAGTTCATACTGCCCGTGCCCTCTGCTACCAGCACTGATCTCACTTTTTATCCAAATTGGGTCGCAGCGTGAAACTTTTGAGTCGGGTCACAATTCGGGTCAATGAAAAAACATATTCCAAAATTCAAAGCCATAAAAATAACATCCTAAAAAATTCCAGATATCAGATCTAGTTCGTCAACTTGGCAAGCAAGAAAGGAAACCTTTACCACTGCCATTGCTCTGGGTTACTAATATTACGAAACAAGCACACAAGGTAGGAAACAGCTGAAAACTCAGCAAAACTAAAGCACAAACAAACTACTAGCTACCTCAGAAACAATGTTTTCATACACTAAAACAAGGAGCACCAAATGAGCTAGAAAGGCAGGCGCATGTCAAGGTAGTGATCTAGGACCATGCAAACATCAGTGAGGCCAGAAATAGGCTTGGTAGCGCTTCGGCTTTTCACTCTCATATAATCAAAGGATTAGAACCAAGCAACCAAATGATCAATACTCGAGACACCCTTAAGTTGCCAGTCGAACGCGGATAATTCTAAGAAACCAACATTGAACTTTCACAAACAACAGATCCTATTCTCAGTCCCTCTCCCTTCAGCACCAAATCTGCATCATAAACAAAACTAACTATTCACAACCCACAATCGGAGATAAGGAGGGATGGATGCAACACTGGTCAGGCAAGTAGCTATCTCCCCCTGATAAGAGCAAGGGACAGCAGTGAACAGCCTCTCAGCGAAAACTGACTAAATTGAGAGGAAGAATAAACTTTCACTAACCAAGAGAGACAATGGCTCTCACTTGATATCGTTTTTCTCTATATCTAATATTAAGAAATGAGGTTGACAAAATTAATATGTAATCTATAGCAAGCTCCTCTATTATAAATTTGTTCGTCAAAACACGCTACCTCTTGGGATATGGCTTGAGAGACATAAGCTTCATGTATGAAAGGTTTATAAGTGTTGTCAAACCAAATCAAACCACTATGACTTACAAATCTCACATATGAAGGGTTTACAAGTGTTGACAACTAAATCAAACTAAAGTCATTTTAGTAGTGGGGAGGCCAATTCATCATAGAGGTCCGCCTATGCATGTTTTATGAATCCAATCTCCGAGCCCACGAACTTGAGCATGTGTTTGGAATATTTGGTCGTTGATCAATTCCAACATGGTATCAAAGCATTGATGTCCAAGAGCCTAAATCCAAGATTCGAAAGCACGGTGGGCAAAGGGTGAAACCTGTAACTTGAGCCTAAAAGAGCCAAACCCAATGGATCTAAAAGCTAGTCAAGGAGAGCTAAACCCTGAGGGCATAGCAAAGAGAAGGTAGATCTAAGTAAATGGGCCATCTATGTAATGGCAAGTAACAATCAAGCCTATGAGCCTAAACTTTAACCCAATTACAATTCACAGTGAACGCAAGCATGAAAGGTTTACAAATACTAGCAAATCAAACCATGCATTTTGGTGATTAAAAACTCAATTTCCGTCGCAATTCAGCATAGAAGCCAACCTGTGCTTGTTTTATGGATCCACTCCCCGAGCTCGCGTACTTCAACACGTGTTCGGTGTGTTCGATCGACATAGACTAGCATTAGATCATTTATTTAATCATATGCAAATACATATGTATATTTAAAGTAGCTACTAACCTGTCAAGAATCAGGTCCTGAATTTGAATGTTGAGTTTCTAACTAGTGAAAGTGACAAAGAACTGAATATTACCCTGGAAACATGTAAAGAGAATTAGGTGCATAAGCATTCTCTGGAAAATTAGGCTTACCCACCACTACTTCATTGGCCGCACATAAATTTTAGAAATATAAGATTAGACATAGCAGATGCGAGGTCAATTTTGCTTCATTATCTATACTACCCCAACTGTGACTTAAAAAAAAAAAAAGCCCACATATTGCAGGCACTGTTAATTGCACTAACTTAAAGATATGTTGTAATCTGAAATGACTTGCTACCAAAAACAGCAATAGGATAGCTTCAAATCTATTATCTTCACCGACCTGAAGCTACAAAATTATTATTGAGAAGCTTAGTTTGCATCGGTAATTTTGTGCTCATGTGCCATAGTCATGTATATAATTATTTTCCATTTTCAAATATCATAATGGTACAAAGACTATATTACAAATAGACCCCAAAAAAAAAAGTACATTATGAAGAAGAGGGCTTATTTTTAGACAAAGGGAAGCGTAGAACTTCTAGATACGGAGCTTTAAAGTGCCAAAAAGGCAAACGTATCAGCCTTAACTCTTCACTAGAACTTGAAAAGGACACGTTGCTTAATCTTGTTGATTTCTTCTCTTCCAATTGAAACGAAAATACAACTCTTCACTGACCCCATACTCTTTCTTCACTTGCGTCTCAATTTCTTGAATTCTTCAGTCTCTTTAATGGCAAAGAAGCACAGAAAACTCTTCCCAGCTTTGAGTGCAACAAACCAGACTGGAGATTGTCCAGACTTCTGCGACCCAGCCTGCCCCTATAACTGCTATCCTTATGCAGATTACTATTACCTGTCTCCATCACCACCACCTCCACCTCCTCCTTCTCTCTTACCCCCAGAGCATCACCTGTCACCTTATGTGATCATTATAGTTGCTTTGCTCGCCAGTTTCTTCCTTGTTGTTAGCTATTATGTTATCATAGCTAAGTCCTGCCCTGGTTGGTGCAGTTCAAGGAACAACAGGCAGCCACAAGGTGAAGCGGATAATATGGATGAAGAGTTTCTTGACGAGAACCAGGTTGATCACCCGATTTGGTTTATCACGACAGCAGGTTTGCAACAGTCGATTATCAATTCGATCACAGTTTGCAAGTACAAGAAAGGCGAAGGGCTTATTGAAGGTACCGAATGTTCAGTTTGCTTGAGTGAGTTTCAACAAGATGAGACTCTTAGGCTCTTGCCTAAGTGCAACCATGCCTTCCACATTTCTTGTATTGATACTTGGTTAAGATCTCACACAAATTGTCCTTTGTGTCGCGCACATATAGTCAATGATCCTGTGACCACTCCCCTTATTTTGGTAAATCAGAATGCTGATAATCAGAACACGGTAGTCAGAACCCCAATGGACGATTCTGAAGTTGATGGTGAATCAGGCAATTCTCAAGAGAGAAATGAACAAAACAGGGCTGGAACAGAGGTGGGAGGTGAAATAGTACATGTTGGAAACGAAAGAATTATGAAGGAAGACATAAATTCTACCGAAAATGGTGACATTGAGAAAATTTATGAGTCTGGTGATGATTTTCAGATTGCAAAAAGTGAAATACAGCCAGTGAGAAGATCTGTTTCAATGGATTCTTTGACAGCTGCAACTATGTATCTCAGTCTAACCAATACAAGTGCAATTGAATTGGAGGGAAGTTCGGTTAATCAGAAAGAAAACAGTGAACAGCCTGGTTCAGGTATTGTTTCGAAGCAAGATGCATTCAAGCAATTGGGCAGGTCTTCCATCACACAACATCTGCACAAAAATCCTGTTCCTATGAAAAGATCATTTTCTTGCTCATCGAGACAAAACAGAAACTTGAATTCAATTCTACCCTTGTAAAGACTTGATATACTCTTTTTGGTAATTATATTTCATATGAGATAGCAGCAAATTGGAGACTTCTCGTTCCCTCCCACATCCCAGTAATGAAGCCAGGGCTTAAACACACAAGTCACGGGATGTTAAAGCATTGGGGAAAAAGAGAAAAAGAGGTAAGTTAGAAGAAATCAGCTTCAGATGAATGAATAAATAAGTTTCAAGATGTGAAGCAGAACCAGAATAAGTTTCTGTATCACAAAATTGTGATTTAGCTGATGCCTTAAGGGAGAAGGCATCGCTTCCACCAACAACAACCCATTATGCTTTTGTTATTCTGATGTGTGAAAAATTGTTTCTGCAGAGATGAAACCATTGATTTGGTCTATGAAGAATGGTTTTAATTTTTTTTTTCTTTTTCTAATTTTGGCATGGAGGTAGGTAGGTGTCAAATCAAGTTGTTAATGAATAATTCTTGCATATAGAAATTGCCAATGTTTAAAAAGAAAAAAATATGGCAGAAACCATGGACGATTTAAAAAAGGCAGGTGTTTTTCCATAGAAAAATTGGCAATATCATTCATACGGTAAAAAAAAAAAAAAAATTAGATGAAAATGAAATGGATTAATACATCCATTAGAGTTAGATTCATTGTTTGTTGAAAATGAAGAGTCAAAAGTCTTATGATTATAATTTGGTGGAGATTTAAAAAAAGAAAAAAAAAACTAATACCATAAAAAAAAAAAGAAAGTTTTAAATTTTGGCAATTTGATGATTTCGTCACAATTTGAAAATATTTGTTGGTATATTTGAAAGTCTAGGAACAATGCTATTTTTAATCAGGAAGTTCCTGACGCTCTGAAAACTATTTTTATTAGAGCTACAAAAGCCTGTGATGAGCTTGCCTCCCTCTCAAAGAGTCACAGGTTCTGCCCTCCTGGAATCGTAATGTTCAATTCAGATGCAAGCTCTAACCCAAATCTAACAAAGCGGACTTAGTGGTTGTTTGTAGAAATCAAAGGGGGATGGTTATTGATGTTATGCTCCACATAGGATTGTGCACGGTTTTAAGGGGAATCGAACTGAATTGAAAAATTATATGAAATTGATAAGAACCGTATCAAACCGGAACCGAATCGAGAACGAATTTATATATATATATTTTTATATTTTTTTAAATATATTAATATAATTATATATATTTATATTTATATATATAATTATAAACTAAATACAATATAATATATATATATATATATATTCTTAATTAGATTTATATCTTATAATTAAATATTATATGATTAATAAATAATTAAAATATATATTAGATGATGTACTTATATTATTATATTATATAATATATTTAACATAAATTATATATACACTTTATAATTAAAGATTATATAATTTAGGTATAGCTAAATTATATATTATATGATATATTATGTATTAATTATTTAATTTAAAACTTAAATGCTAATTCAAGAATGAATTTTTAAAGAAATAATTATATAAAATTGTTTTAAGAACTGAGAGCTGAACAGGAATCGTATCGAACCGAATCAGAACCGAAGAATCGAGAACCCTATCAAATCAAAATCAAAATAACGAAGAATCAAATTGAAACAGTACAAAAATTTTGATTCTATTCTAGTTCCTAGTCAAACCCCAAACCAAACCAAAACTGAACACTCCTAACTCCACCCCCTTGTGGGTGAAGCCATGGTGAAAAATGAAGGCCGATGGGTTATATTTGAAAGGAAATTTTTATTTAGAACTCGAGATATAAATATATGATATCATATATTTAATATTAAATTCACGATAAATTAAGTTTATGCCAATATTTGAAATTGATTATAAACCTTTAGCTTAATGCTTTTATGGATTGAACTATATGGAAAATTTATTCACTCACTACTTTAATCTTTTAAATTCAAAGAAAAAAAAATATTTATTCCATTTATTTTAATAAAATTAATTATTTAATCTTTTTATTTCAAAAATTATATTAATTAATTTTTATATTTTTATTCCTTTTACTTTTTAATTTCTCCATCTATTTTTATTCAAATTAAAAATAAACAAAATAAAATTAAAATACTAATTAAAATATTTTTTTAAAATTGAAAAAAAAATATTATTATTATTTTTTTATCAAGAAAGAGAAAATATTAACTTCACGAAATGGAAAAATTAAATAATAATTTTTCTCAAATTCAAATACGATGCTTTTGACAAGTGAGTGTATCAGCAAACATTGAAAAAAAATATATATATAATATCAGCGAACGGAGTCGCTGACTGGTTGGCAGAAGCAATCATTAGGTGCTTGAACTTTTGCTTTGTTGTCAATTGGGTTACCAACCACCCAGCATCTAATGTACTCGAATAATGGGCCCGTCGTTTTGGACCTAAAACATCAGAGCCTCATCTTCAATCAAGTCTCACACAGGTTCTGCCCTCCTAGAATCGTAAAGTCCAAATCAGATGCAAGCTCTAACCCAATTCTAGCAAAGCGGACTTAGCGGTTGTTTGCAGAAATCATGGCCATTGATGTTATGCTCCACCCCCCTTGTGGGTGAAGCCATGGATGGCCACGGCTTATATTTGAAGCGAAATTTTTATTTAGAATTCAAACTATAAATATATGAGGCTATATATTTAATATTAAATTTATAATAAATTAAATTTAAATAAATATTTAAAATTGATTATAAATCTTTAGCTTATTGCTTTTATGGATTGAATTATATGAAAAATTTATTCACTCACTAATTTAATTTATTAAATTTAAAGAAAAAAATACTTCATTCTTTTATTTTGATAAAATTAATTACTTAAATTTTTTATTTCAAAAATTTTATTAGTTAGTCTCATATTTTTATTTTTTTTTATTCTTTAGTCCCTCCATCTAATTTCAATCAAAGTTTATGTTGATTAATATATTCAAAGAATAACAAATTATTATTATTATAAGTATTAAATAATTTAAAACTTAAAAAATTAAAAATAAAAATATTCTATAATTATTTTTATAAATTATAAAAATTTAATAAAATTTAAATTGAGATCGAATGAATTAAAAATAAATAAAATAAAAATTAAAAGATTAATTAAAATATTTTTTAAAAATTTAAAAGATAAAATATTATTATTTTTTTTAATATGATGAAACATTGAAAAAAAAAAAAAAAAAGTATATCAGCGAACAGAGTCGCTGACTGGTTGGCAGAAGCAATCATGAGGTACTTTGAACTTTTGTTATGATGTTAATCGGGTTACCAACCTCCCAGCTTCTAATGAACTCGAATAATGGGCCATCGTTTTGGACCTAAAACATCAGAAGCTCATCTTCAATCAAGTCCTAAACTTCTAATCTAAATCTTACATCCTTCTTGGGTCAGCTACTCTAATCCAAAATTAGGCCAAAATCTGAACTGTAGGAAGATTCTAGGGCCCCCACCCCATCCCCTTAATATTTTTTGGTATCATATTTTAATTCTCATAGTTCATTTTAAATGATGAAACTGTAGCAAAAATTTTCTAAACCCTATTCTTCTATAATTTATTTCCACGTTCTACCAATTTTTAGAGCATTTACTTCTATAAGTAATTTCATATTTAAGTGTAATATAAAATAATTTATTTGATGTTATGAACAAATTAAGTATTTTCAATTTTTTTTTATAAATTTTAGGTAATTAATTTACAATATTAAAATTAATTAAAAATGCACTATTCAAGCTCCAATTAATGTAATTAATATTTATAGCTTTGGGCCTGTGGCCCACATGTAATAACAAAATGTTAGAGATTAAAATTGTGTTCTTTTCATGCAGCGAAATTTTTTCCTGAACTCAATTTTATATTGAAGATGAGAAGAAGAGGTGCGATTAGTCAGCTTATAACTCTAGCTAAAGTTGTTAAGTATGCTTTAATTTGTGTAGCTTTACCCCTATTGGAAATTATAATTTTGTAAAAGTTTAATTTAATTGATTTTTTTATCCATTTTTATGTTTGCAATAAAAGAATTAACTTAAAAAATTAATTATTTTAAAATAAATAAAATTTATGTATAATTGTGTGAAGATTTTTTTTAAAATTCATTTTAAAATTAATTCTTTTATTTTAAACGTGAAAATTGATTAAAAAAAATAAATTGAATTAAATTTTCGTAAAATTTTAGATTCTAAATTGACAGGGAATACTGAAATGTGTTATTCTTGCTTATGAATTCTCTTTGTTTTCTTTTTATGTTCTATTTCTGTAAATAATGTATAACTGGTATCAGAGCTGTTAGATCCTGAGCCATGGTTGTGCTGTAGTTCTTCTCCTCTTTTCATGAATTTCATGAATCTATAAATTTTTCTAAATTTCCCTATGTTCTATCTAATCTTTCTATTCTTTCTTCTCTTGTTAAAAGTCTTACCTTACTATTTCTTTCTCTTATCTAAACCTACGCAAAGCATGGCATGCGTCCTAACTACTTAACAACTTCAATCGGAGATGTCAACTGACTAACTGCGTCTTTTCTTCTCATCTTTAATATTCTTGTGATAAATATATAAAATAACAAAACGTTAGAGATTAAAAATGCATATTTTTTGTATGTGGGAAAACTTTTGCCTAAACTTAATATATCACAGATTTAAAATATAATATGTACAGTGATATATATATATAAAATAAATAGAATTCACATATTTGTGTTAAATTCAAAATAGGTTAGGTCTAAGTAAATTTTGTCCATGCGTGAATGGTTAAGTTGAAATTATATAGGATCAAAATCTAACTAAAAGATAAAAAGTTGATATCTCACAAACTCTTACTGTTATTATCCACAAGCTCATGTGGTTTTTCTGACAACTTCTTGTTTTTTTCAATGATAAGATAAGCTTTGATATTTGATACTCAACATGAAGTACTGAAAATCAGAGAAAAGAAAATCCAAAGGAAATCACATTCATATATGCACAAAATATACAATGGCTTGGACAACTATGAATAGAAGTTTCTTCTAGTCAACTATGCCTATTTTGTTTCAAGAATTTTTTTTTTTCCGCATAGCTATGCTTACAGCTCAACTGTCATTAATTAGTGTATAATGATCGATTATTACCAAAAAAATATTTCTTAATCTCTTGTTTTAGGTGATTATAATCTGTTATTGGATCTTCTCTTTTGTTATTAATAAAAATACTGAAATATGAAGATATTGCAAGGTCTCCTTTATACCAAACCAGGAATCAAATTGACTAATAATCTCAACAAAATCTAACAAGAAAAACCATTGGAGAAACAGAAATATCAAATTTGACAAATTGTCGGCTGTTTGTTGAGTATTTTATTAAGGAATTATTAATGAACTAAATAAACAAATTAATTTTGATGATTATATGGCCAGTTCTTCTTTATTTTTGGATTCTGCTCTGTCGATATTGTTATTATTTTTATAGATTAATTGAACAGTAAGGGGCAGAAAATATATGAGAAAGTGACAAATTTAATGTGGCTACATACACACAATCGCCATAAGATCTTATTGGAAGCTTAAACTTATATCATTCGGAATAAATTTTAAAAACAGTTCAAAGTTCACCAAAAGATTTTCTTAGGATATGAACTCGTGAATTAGGGCAACATACTCAAAGGCCAAATTCTTTGATAACATTCAAGAAAGGAAAATTGATACATTGCACAAAAATTTATTAATTAATGATATCTAGCTATACTTAACTAATGTGAAGATTAACTCGTAATAATATCATATTATTTGAGTTTAAGATTTTTTTGTCAAACTATAAGTTGTAATTTTGGAGATCTTATGGCCATGCTCTTTTATTTTTTTCATTTTGTTTAATTAAGACTTCAACTTGAGATGTTATATTTTCGTAAATGATTTTAGTATAAGCTAAAATTCATTATTTTCTAAATTAATTTAGCTTAATTAAAATTTGAAATGAAAATCTAATAATTATAGAGATAACATAAGTACCACTGAGTAAAAATTTGTTGGTTCCTTGTTGAAATTTTGAATGAAAAAGGCACCCTACTCGATCATAATTAGAAATAGGGTTAAAATAAATGAGAAATACACAGTTTCTGTGCATGTTTGAAATGATATAGAATATAGTAGTACCTTCGTGGGGCTAGAGAGCTCGTATTATTTTCACATTCATAATGATTTTTCATTAGAATATTCGCAATCATTTATTCATTTGCGAAACTTCTTCGATCCAACGCAAACTCTCACTTTATCATGTAAATAGATAAACCAATGCTTCCATGAAGTTGCTACTAATTGTCGTCATCCCAAATAAAGCTCTACAGTCTCCTATAATTCCAATATTCCATGGTGGCCCTCAAAAGAAACATGCCTAACTTTGCCATAAATATTTCATATTTAAAGTTAATAGCATCATTCAAAGCATACATAGAGCTCGGCCCTTCCAAAGCCTTTCTAGCTACCTCTTTTTCCCTAAAGTAAGTACAAAAATAATCTAAGGGATCTTTACCGTACTTATGTGGATTGAATATAAAGATATTCAATCCATGCATATATTGAAATGCATGTGTTATGCTAAATTTTCCGATACAGAGAGCCTTCTCTCTGAGAAAGTTCGTCAAGACCATCATTCCTTGATTTGAAGACGAATACTGTGTTGCTGTTGCTATGCTAGCTAATAAGTCAGACTATTTTCAGTGCCTGTTTTGCCACAGTAATAGTATTAGAGATTCTGTCACCTTCCTGCTCATGGACCCAGAGGAATAGAGCTATGTAACAAGCACCATCATTAAGATTCGATCCCAGCCAGAAACTCCCCCATGATAATTTATATTTAAATACAGAAGTTCTTTTTGTATTGATGAAAAAGAAAAATTAAAAGGGATGGTGTGTTTTAATTAATAGTTTAAATTTACTTCTTATTATACTGTGTAAGATATATATAATCACTCGACTAATATAAAATTTAATTTTCAATATATTACTTGGAGCAAGAGTGATAAATATGTATATTTTAGTCTAGAAATACAGTCATGTGGCAGCATTCCCTGTAGGGTAATTGAGCGTTTCTTTCACTTTACCTTCTCTTTCCATGAGGACAAGAGGAAGCTAAGTATGTTAATTTAGTGCCTCGTTGTTTATCATGTGTGAATGTGATTACAAGGGAGACAAAAAGGAAAAGAGTCGAGAATAAAATGTGGTGGGTAATCATCAAAAAGCTGTGTAGATATAAGAAAAGCAAGACCATGATATTGATAGAATATTAAGCCCAAAAATTGAATTGATAAGTGTAGCAGTCAGTGTATTAAAAAATATTGCATTGACTATTCGCATTTACAAAATAATATCCATATTTATACGAGTGAAAATGCATATATATCGAGTGCAACAATAATTTGCTATTGATACTGCCCCATGATATATGTCCTAAACGAAGTTACTCTCATTTTTACTTAAAAAAGGGTGGATTTAACACTTTGTTTTACTGGTGGTCGAGATGCCTTTTCAAGAAAAGAGCAAAATCATGGTGGTGAAGACGAAGCCTTTTGCATCTTCCAGGAACGAGCATTTCGATAAAGAGAGCTAGCATTTTGGATCAGGTCATTATGCTTAGTGTATTATTGATTATGCATGATTGCCAAGAACTTATAAACTCAAGTGTGCTAATCATTGATTGATGTAAGTTTATAATTGGCCAAGTAAAAATCTATATTTCCTGCTTTTTTTTTTTCCATTTTGTAGAGGTCAACCATTAATCATTTCTTTGAAGTTAAATATAGTTTGTATTAATTAAGATATTAAACCCATTCTTAATTCCTTACTTCTGATCTTTTAGATTAACTTTTAATGTGATATATGATGTGTCCTGATATAATACTTAAAATTTGAATATATAATCATTACAATGTATGAGATGGATGAAACCATATGTGTTTATTCATTACTCAAATAAAAAGGGGATAAAAGGTATGACTATATATTAATTCATGCATTATATCCAATAAAGTTCTATGCAAGTGACATCGAATATTAAAAGATTTAATTATATTTTCTTCTAAATATTTGACTCTTATCTGTGGGTCTTGCATGGTTGTAGCCCAACGTGCATTTGGCAACTCCAAGTGCATAGTTGAAAGTGAAAAAGAAATGAAAAGGGTGTACCTTTTATTTTCCTCATTTTTCGAATATCTCACCTACAGAGTTTCTGGTGTTACATACCATATAAAATAATGTTATATATATTATGTCCATTGATCTGTGTGCAACGTAACTCAAAATTAGAAATTCTTTTTTTTAGTCAAAAATTTAAACTTAATTCATTATAAATAGGTGTTATTATATATTTTATATTTTAAATTTATAATAAATTATTTAAAAAATTAATATTTTATATAAATTAATTTAAAAAATAGTTACATACTTAAAAATTGAGAAAGATAATACTATAAAAATTTATTAAGTATAAAATTAAAAATAAATAATTATAATATTTTATATTATTTATGTTATAATAAAAGAAGGCAAATTATTTTTAGAGGGTAGTAATAATTAAAATAAAATAAAGTTTTTAATATATATACATATAAGAATTTAGAAGGATTGGGGCAAAGCTTGTCCCCCATCCCTTTGTCCTCATGGGACAATATAACCATTTCAATGACGGAAACTAAACTGAGGGGTTGTTGGTTCTGTTCTTGGTAAGTGGCTCCTAACTTTCTTATTAATAAATCATTCTACTTAAAAAAAAAAAAAAATGGGGTCTGATATTCGATTAAACTGCATGGAATTGAAAGATCTTATTTCTGTTGCAAATGTGGAAATTTCTTTACTTATGAACTCTGAAATGAGTGATTATTTTGTTGTTAACCATGGGTATTAGAGATGCTCCCTGAGCAAAATGGACATTCTTCACTCATTTCAAGACACAAGGAATTTATTGCTTAAAGAGATTCGTTGCCGTACTTGTGACTTGTGAGTCATTTATAATTAAAAAATATCTTCTAAAAGAACTAATTAATTAATTTTTTGTCTTATATGTTCTTATAAGTTTATGACAGGTGATTCGATTGGACCACGACTACCAGACAGCAGACCCTTAGACTGCTTAAACAATAGCTCAAAATGATCTCCAAGGAGACTGATTGAGGCTAGAAAAAGATTTTCTTTCTCTGAAAAAAAAACAAAAAACTGAAATCCATTATGAAAGGCAATTAACAGCCTCAATTACAGAATTAAAACCCATTTAGTGTTACAATTCAATTTTGGCTGAAAGCAGTTTCCTCTTCATGAATCCTATGTAGCATTTGATTAACTGCAGCTGCAATCTCATCCACTGTATTAAGGTGGCAACCTTCCTCAACCTGTCTCATAATATAATATTCATACCAAATTAAGAAAAAAATGAACATTAAAGGACTAAATAAAAGATAAAAATGGACTGACTTGACTTTATCAACTCACCTTGACACTAACTGAATAGAGAACCAATTGATCAACGGTTGTGACATTTAGGTGGAGAACACTGAGCCTTAAGGCTTGCAAACCTGCTACCATCTTCAAGAGCTGTCTAGGTCTTTTCTTTGAAAGTATTTTAAGATTGGCATGGCTCTCCACCATGGTCACTTCTATGTCTGCCATAGACCACTGATTTTGATCAACCACCGATTCCTCCTCAGTGGCCGGAGCTCGAGTTGAGTACTGTGGGAAGGCGAAGAACTCAGCAAATGGTGATGAAGAGAAGCCACTGACATCAGCTGGTTCCTGCTTGGTCTTTTTATGGGCCTCCATGGTCTGCAAGAGCTGCTCTAGCTCCTTCACAAAATTAATGGCACCTCCAATTATGGATGCTTGGTCACCCTATGGTAATAATAAAATAATTAATCACATGATGGGACGAATTAAAACAAAAGCTAATCAAGATTTAACAAAATAAACCTGCAATTAATAGTCAGAATGGTGATCCAATTTCAGGAAGTGGGTATGGAAATTATTGGATCTTTTCGACCCCAAAAATTCTAAAGAAGATAACAAGGGTATACCGTAAACATGCCAATTAAGGATCCAGTAAAAAGGACTCATCAGTAACTTACCCTCTGAACGTAGGAAGGTGGCATCAGAGACCTGAGCACAGCAAGATACTCGTTCATCTGTTTCCTGCGGTTGCGTTCAACTGCAATGTGAGTCATCCTCTGGTTCTCTATTTCCTCCATATTCTTGGTACTCTTGGTGCGTCTTCGCTTTCGCCGGCCAGCCGTGGCGGGCGGTGGAACCATTGGATGGAATACTCCAGAAGGTGGAAGGAGATGTTGATCAATAATGCAAGTCTCAGGTGAAGAATTAGGATCCCATTGATCTTTTGCATGTTGCATCACGGAAGGAGATGAAGAATCCCAATTTGCATGGAAACCATGTTGTTGCTCTATATTATTATAGCTGTTTTCAGGAATCCCAAGAAAAGCTTTATCTTCTTCTTGTAAATGAAAATCATAGCCCCAAGCTCCGCCAATTGGCAAGGAGTAACAATCCCTGTAGCCATAACTAAAAGGATCTTGGGGATACACCACTGTCTCGAGTGCCATATCTCTCCCTCGAGACCTTTATTGTTTACTTTGTATGTAGCTTGTTTCTGGGTCACAGAGGAAGACAAAGAGGAAGGGAGGATTAATAAGGGCATATATGGTATAGACCCACGGGTAGGTAGAGTCCAAGAAGGGACTGTGTTGTGGGTTAAGGGGTTGAAAGGTCGGAGGGAGGGGAAGAGAGAGAGGAGGGGGGGAGGTTGGTAGCTATCAGCTGAAGCCGGAAGCTGACGATGAAAAAAATGAAAAAATGTGTTTCCTTCTAAGAAACCCAAAGGAAGATAGCATAAGCCCAAGTAATTACATACCATAAGGCCTAGTAAAGTCGCCTTTTTATCTCCTCCTTGCGAAAAGAAAGTCGTGAGAAATTAAATGATCAAACCCTTCCTTAGCTACAAGGCGTTGCACGTGAGATTGCATCGTAGACCAGTCACTAATCACCAGAGACCACACAACACACAAGCAGAGGACAGGGACAGATTCTCTTTCATTGTGTTTCCTGAAAATTAATATAGAACACCAAAACTCAATATATAGCCGAAATCATAAAAAAAAAAAGAGGAAACAAATTTATGTGGGTCCCAAGGCATATCCCATTTCGTGAAAGAGCACCATTATTATTCTGATGACAGTCTTATCCTTTGATCACTGCTTTCTGATATTAGATATAAAGGCTAATTTGGTCGTTCCACTGATTATACCATTCCCAATTAGTTTCTTTTGTTTTTTGGTAGGGACCCTGTTAGTTTCATTTGTCAAATAATATAGTCGGACAATTGGACATGAAAAAGACGAAAAGCTGATAATTACCCACCGATTAGAAATTATTATTATTTTAAGGAGGATAGAAACTCGAATGTGACATCTGAATACTACATTTTTAGTTAATGAATCAAATTAAATTATGCATAGAGAAATTATTTGTTATATCTTGAGTACTAGTGTTTTTTATACTCGTATAAATATGAGTCCTTCTATGTGAGTGATGGAACACATACTCTAAATATGATAGAATTTGCCAGGCTTCTTTATATTAAAAAAAATTGCAAAATAATCTTTTAATTATATAAAAATTATATAACTTAAAATTTTATTCTTTTAATATAATTAAAATTAATACGATTAACATGAGTGACAATTTATAAAAATAGCGTGATTGAATCACCTTTTATAAAACTATTTAAATAAAAAATTACCATTTTATGTAATTTAATTAATATAATATTTAATCATAAAATTTTACAATAAATCATAAAAAATAATGATAAAATTATTTTAATCCTCCTAGTTTTATAAGTGTTTTATCACTCACACACATATTTAGTGAGTATGTAAATTATGAATATAAACACGAAATCTGTTTATAGTTTGATACAAATATTTTATTTATTCTTAATAGTCTTGGACATGAAACATAAGATATATACTAGTAAAAATTATATTCATTATATTTGATGCATAATATATATGCATAATTATATCATAAATATAAAATACATGATTATTAAATATAAAATTTAATAAAATAACTATTTTATTAAAGGAAACAAAGCTTTGTTAAATGTAAATATTTCAAATTAAAAGTAGGGTTAGGATATTTTGTTATTTATATAATTTATTTCTGTTCTAATTAACATGCATAAAGGTTAATGATAATAATAGAATAAATAACAATATTAATTCACAAATGAATATGACATTAATTCTCTAGGATATCTCCATCTTTCTTGGGGAATTAATTTACACCGTGCATAATGCTATAATTAATTTAGGTTGTAGGAATGAGTCATTCCATGCATTGGTTTACCATTCTTCTATTTTCAATGCATGGACAGAAACAATCAAAACAAAATAAAAAGAAAAATCCATACCCAATTGGCATTCCTTTGAATGTATCACCAAAATTGTAGTTTATTAGATTCCTTGACTAATTAAGCTCTTAATAATTCCAATTTGGTATTGTTCCTAATTTAATCCAGTCGTTTTCTTACTCAACATCTTTTAAAAAACCATCAACTTGGTTATGTGGAGAGTAACAACTTATTTATTTTTGTATTTTGTTTAAAAACGCATTTTAATCAATCTCTACTACTTAACATCATTCTCCATTCACATAACATTTTCATATATATATATATATATAAAATGAGTAAAATCGCTTAAAAAAATAAGACCGGATCTAATTCACTGATGAAAACTAACTCTAAGGGAAAAGAGTGCTCAAAATCACCCTTGTTCCAATCAAATTAAAAAGGACTAGATGTACATCAATCAAAACAATAGGGATTTAATTTAAGCTAATGATGACTTACTGTCAATGAAAATGCCAACACTAAACATCAAGCTTTCATGTCTAATAATCTAGCTAGGCTATAGATTATTTTATCAAAGCAAGTCACAACTCATCACCTAACAAAACACCAAGATTAACCTAGAATTTAATTATTAATTATAATTTCTATTGCATATCATAGCATGTGGGTCGAAGCGTAAAGTACGCACCCACAAATTCTAATTAAGGCTTTAAGAATGTCCACACATCGGCTATTAAATTAATCAAGTTTAATTATGGTGATTTAGATTGGAATTGCTGGCTTAATTAAATATTTAAGCCGTACTTACAATCTCCGTTTCTTGACTTGTTCAAGCAATCGTGTATCCTCTGCAAATCTGCTTTTGTTGCAACTTGCCTCTTTTAAATTCCTTCTCCTGATGGGGTTTTCTCCCTGAACCAAATGGGTCTCGTTCATGGGCTCTGTCATGGCCTCAAGTTCAAGCCCAAGTAGAAAGATAAAGCCGAAAATCAAAACCAGTCGATGGATCTCAGACGACTCTGGAGCTAGGTTTGGATGACGGATAAACGCTCACAAGCATGTGTAAATCCTAAATCGATGTGACCAATAATTAATTTTCATTCGGAGAACTATCCTCCATTTTTCTTTCCATTTCATACCTCTTGAGTGCGTATCAAGATAATCATGTTCCAACAAAAACAAAACTGTGGAGACGTCATAATGCAAAGATTAGATCACTCAGTGCATGCATGAAAATGTAATCAATTCATCTCTGACAATTATGGATCATTATTATAAAACCAAATTACAAATTAAACAATTTCTTCAAATCCCTTTACGCTAGTGCATATTTCTGTTCTGGGTTTAAAACTTGTAGGCTAGGCAACATGAAATTAATTTAATTAAAGATGGATCGATCTTTCTATAATTAAGTCTCTCTTGGATTTAGTTACAGCTTCATTGGACTGGACCCATTATTGCGTTTCTACTCGCTTTCTGCTCACAAAAGGCAATGCAGGGACGATCAAATATAAAATTTCTGAAGGCGGCACCATTAGATTCCTTATTTGGATCAATCATTCCGTCTAGCACAGGATATATATATATATATATATATTTAACTAATTTTAATATCCATCTGGTGTATTAAGAATAAATAATTTTAGAATATTCTTCAACGAACTTGAATGCTAATTAATTAGAAAAGATAACATGATATTTTTTATCAACTAAATTAACTTGATAAGGGTATAAAATACATACAAAATTAATTATTATTCTTAAAAAAAGGCTACTAAATATTCCTTTTAATATAGAAGAGCAATTAAGAATATAATTTCCTAAGTCATACAGCAGGCTGCAGGTGTGATGAGACGGAAGAGGGTAATGCCAATTTATCAGAGGTCCAACTATTCTAATTAACTAAGTGTGCTAATATTGTTGTTCTCTATCAACATCTTCACGTTTCTCAAATTTAAAAACATTAATTTTCTTTTGTATGCTTCTGAATTTTCATTCTCTACATATGTCAGAATTTTTAAATTAAAAATAGAAACTGATGAATAAAAAGAAAGTTCAAATAATATATATATATATATATATATATATATATATTTAACCATTGTCAAGGCCTACGCGTTACTCACACTCTGGCAGGAAGCTGCACCTTGCTAATTATTAAGAAAGTAAATTTTCTCCATATTTATTAATTAAGAGGACATGATGGAGAGTAGAAGAATGACTTGTGAGGAATTTTACATTGAAAAAAAATATGAAATAAAAGATAATATATAAATATTAAATTAATTTATTATTTTAATGTGTAAAATAATTTAATTACTTATATAACTTCATATTAAAATAAATTGATAGGTAATTTATTTAGTACTCTCTAATTTAGAACCTTAAATTATTTTATATTAATCTTATAACTTAAAAAAAAAATTAAGTACTAAATTATATATTTAATTTTGTTCTTAATAATTAATGAAAGTTATAAATTTAATATTCTACAGACATTACATTCAAAGGCAACATTTGCAATAAACAATTGGTAATAAAAGGATTTAATTAAATTCTCATACAATAATATTTAATTTAAATATTTTTTTAATTTGATTTAAATATTTTTTAAATTAAAAAAATTAAAATTTTTCACTTTAAATATAAAAATTAATAAAAAAAATAAGTCAATTGAATTAAATTTTTATAAAATTCTTATTGTAAATGGGAGATTTTTTCTGCCCGAGTTTTATGACAGTGGCTTGAGACCACCAAAAATATTTTGGGTAGTTTATTATGGGGTTGGAGATAGGTTTAACTTTAAAAATTACTGTTTATAAATACAATGAATATTAATTTTTTAAATTTATTTAATTAAAAAATAAATATTTCAAGAAATTACAATTTACTTTTGATAATTATAATTTTAATAATTTTTATGAATTTTAGTATACTTATTATAATATTATTCAGTCAGTCAAAACTAAACTTTCAATTTTGATAATGTCCTCAAGTTTTTGTTAACAAAATTATAGTGAAGGAAAGAGGCCAATTTTTTTTTTCATTCAATTAATAAAAATAGCCATGTAAAATATATAATCAATAATTTTAATATTGAAAATGTGATATAATCTTCAAAATAATACGAATTTCTTAGACACATTGCATAGGATTCACGCAGCTCTTGAATTATTTTGATGTTTCTACATTTTTTTAAATTAAAATTTTCATCACAATTATTATAATTTTTTTAGTAAAACTCTCATCAAAATTTAGAATTTTTGTGATAACAGTGTAGTAATTGAATGTATCAAATATTAATGAATTTTAAATTAGTGATACTAGAGTAATATTTAAGATTATAAAATTTTAAATTTCATCAAATCAAAATCTAATAATTAAAAAAAAATCGAATTTATATTATAAAACTAAATATTCATGTCCAGCTGATAGTTTATTTTTCTTTAAATATTTCAATATACAAAAGAAAAATAAATAAATAAATAAAACATTATTCTAGCCATTGAAAAAATATATATATGCATAAAAAGTTTAATGATGGAAGGATTTTTATGTATATTTAATTTTAGTTCACATTTTTAATTTTATTAATTTAACTATTAATTATTAATATTTGCTTCAATTTTAACAATCAATCAAATAATTTAATAGATGAAAGTATATATTATAATTAACAAGACGAGCTAATTGGAAATGGAGATTTATATTATATTAAAGGACTTCATATTTCTTATTAAAAAAATAATTTTATGAATTAATAAATTTAATTCAATTCAAGTAAATTTTGAATAAATCAATTTTTAAACTAAAACTAATGTTAAATTTAAACATCAAATCAATAAAATTATAAAAGAATAAGAATAAAAAGATTTTTATTTTTGCATGGGAACAGCACACGTGGAGTACGTATGCACGATATTGACGTCTTGAGTCGTCCAACGCAATTGGACAATGAACAATTTGGCCATTATTAGCCGTACACGTGTATCCAAGCTGCCCCGTGAACCTGTCTTGGACGTCGCAGCATAGCCAGCGCATTAAAACCGCGGCAGCACCTTTGATACCATGGGCTTTTTTCTTCGCCACTATCCTAATAATTAAATTATTGCCATGTCTCTTTATCTTAATTAATTAATTGAAGTATGTATTTGTATTGATGGAGTCCAATTGAGGAAAGCCACATAATTAAATACCTAGTATATATACGTGGCTAACGGAATATGAAGTTAAGTGATAAAAAATTTTTCTTATTTTTAAATTATATGTATGTCTTTGTAATGAGAATGTTAATAACTTCAATTTTGATAATGGAGGGCAATATAAATAATTAAAAAGGTCATTGATAAGGGTAGTAGTGTTAGTGACAAAGGTAAAAATACTAATAATAATGATATTATGAACAGATGTGACATTATACTATCTATGATGTTTGTGACAATGTTGTTAATATTAATATATAGAAATTAAATAATGAATAAATGTAGGTGTTATTCACCAATTTTTACGTTACACTTGATCGGAATTTTTTTATTAATTTGTCATTTTATATAAATTATTTCATATAGAATCACAATAATATAATATAATTTCTTCTATTCTTAAAGGTTATAGGGTTTAGATTCTATTTTTTTTAAGGAAAATTACACTTTAATATCTTATGTTTTGTGTGTTTTATTGACATGAGATTGAAATTTATTTATTTATTTATTTATTTATTTTGTAATTAGAGATTTGTGTCATTGCGCCATTAGCACTTACAGAAAAAATTGTTAAACGGTATCAATGTATGTTAACATAGTAAGTCTCTTTATACTGTTAAATTAGCATGGCAAGTAGGTCTCACATACTTCACCTTATATAATCATATCATCCATCCAGTTCCAAGTCAGGAAGAAAGGGAAAAAATAGAATATACTGATATTTATCTCTTATTGTGAAAAAATTAGCTGACAGACTAATATATACATCCAAATAGGTGCATGTCAATTTAAAAGAACAAAGAGATTTACTACGCAAGCATATATTGACGTCATTTAGTAATTTTATTCTTAAGTACTAATGATGTTGTAATATAAATTTTTAAATGTAAAAAAATAAACCTTATACTCTTATTAATAAAATGCACAAATTACAGAGTTTATTTTTTTTTTTTATGAAAAGAATTTTAAAAGTGAAGAGTCGGGTTGTTAGGGTTGATTTTTTTGTTGGGGCTTGTTTGGTTAATAGGCTTGAGGATTCCTATGCCAGCAATTTCATTGATAAAACTAAGTGTACCCAGTTCTAGCACTAGAACTGCAATGCCGCTATAAGGCCCAATGACCTCCAAGCTTTTACGAGATTCATCAATTTTGCTTTCAATGACAAAAATGTTCAATAGATTAGAACTCTAATTTCCAGTTTGTTGGATTAGTCTTCTTGGTTACAATCTGAGCTGGTATTCAAATGCCTTTCTTCTGCACAGACATATATATAACATATATTGATTACTTCTCCAGTTATGACTTATGCAGCTTCTTAATGGAAGATTTTTTGAATACTTTTTGGAATTGCCATTTTACTTTATGTGTGTGGTTGGATCTAGTGCTTACTCTGTCTGGGTTGGAGCTTGTAGATTCGTTGTTACTGCGTGGGTTGCTGTGCTAGGGTCCTCTTCTTTTAGGCACGTGATATGCAAGGGCCTAGCTTTGTTCTTCAAGTTATATCCTCTTCTTATCGGCGGTGAATGGTTGGCGCAGTAGTAGTTTTTCTGACTGTTCTTTGAATCTTGGTGACGGTGCTGCATCTAATTCTTAGATGGATTTGCGGGCTCGGATCCACAACCTGCCTCTGCTAGGTTTCCTTGGATCTTGATTTGTTGGGCTAGGGCAGATGAGTTGGGTTAAAATGGCTATGGGTTTCCCCAGGCTTAAGGCCTCATTATAATTTGTTGTTGGGTTGAACACTTTTTGTAATGAGATTTAAGCCTTTTTTATCAAACAATTTCTACTAATCTCAGGAAAAAAAAAAAAAAAAAAAGCTACTGCAAACTATGACTTGGCTTTTATTTATTTATTTATTTATTTTTATAAAATATGAAATTAGATAAGCATATTAATTTAGAAAAAATATTATTGTGGAAGCTGGTGATAGTGCCTCTCATGTCCATTCTGATAATAGTTGGTAGATAGGGAACGTGCGTGTGTGGCCTCAAATTGAAATTAAATAAAAAAAAATATCAAATTTAGATTTAAATTATTTTAATTTTAAATTAAAAGTTAAATTTTATTTTTTAGAAAATAAAAAAATATTTTTTAAATTAAATAAAATTAACTAAATAGAATTGAACTAAAACTGAAAGGGAATAAAATAAAAATTAAAATTAAAATTAAAATTTTAATCGAGAAAAATTCTTTAATTCAGTCTTAGATCCTCAACTTCTATGATTGAAATTAAATCCCAATTCTAACCTTAAATCGAACCGCTCCTGTGCTTATCTCTCAGCTTATCATGTTTGCATTCTCATTCTTTTACAATTTTTAATAAATAGCAAACTCCAAGCTGGGCCTATTTGATATTATTATTAAAATTATTATTGAGAAATTTATTTTTTAAAATATATTAATTTGATAGTGTTAAAAAATAATTAAAAATAAATTTAATCAATTTTAATCATAAGAATATTAAAATAATAAAATAATTTTTTTTAAATTATTTTTTTAATAATATCTAAAATGATACTTTTATTCAGAAAAATAATTTCAGATTCTAAAACTCAATACCAAATAGAGCTTAAGCCATAGTAGACAGAGTGTGCAGCCAACCTAGCTTTCAAAGTTCAAATCGGTTTCTATTGAGTATACGTATCATCAAGGTTGTCAAACTAGCTTTTATAACTTAGAATCAGTGAAGGATCTGTAAAATTGTATTATAAAATAAAATCGTGAAATTATAAAATTTTACAACTTACTAAAAATATTTTTTTAAAAAAGTATATAATCATATTTATATAAATGTATTAATAAATATATATATATATATATATTTATTTAAATATAAAAGTAATAGAGAAACTTTCTAATTTATTTTGAAACTTTATATTCAAATTATTTTAATTTTAAGTGAAATATTTTTCATCAAGTTATCAATATGAGAATAATTAAAATTATGCACACATTCACATATATAAATATATATCAATTTCATATTTGAAAGTATAGTTTAAAGTTTTCAACTTTGAAAATATGTAAATATAAATAATAGAAATATTTGATTAATAATATATAGAAATTAGATGATAATTAAAATATAATAAAAGTTGTTCAAAAAATAATATAAAAATTACAATGTATACATAATAATTGTAGTTGCAAAAATAATAGTTATTGCTATATTTAAAAATTTGAAAAAAAAATTAAAAATATGTTAAAATTAACAAATGATAATAATTTTGATAAATTAAAAGGAAATATTATAAATTGTAAAATTTTTAAATATAAATTTATAAATTTATAAAATCGTGTTGTTTTTAATTTAATTTAATTATTTAAAATTGTGATTTTACCATAATTTTATTTAATTTTAATTTTACATACGTGTTTTACTATTTTAATGATCCTAACTGGTAAAATTGTACGTGTTACCTCATAATTTTAACAACTATACGTATTATAATATCGTTTTATAGGAGTTGCATGTAGATTACTTGTTAATTTAGTAGTCTAAAATTTTTTATTAGTTTTACAAATGAAGACCTTCATGCTTCCTTTTTTTTTTTTTTTTTTATTTGGGGCAGGGCATGGCCGTGCCCAACTCCATTAGTTTTGACTTGAGGCCTTTTTTTTCTTTTCTTTCTTCTTTTTTTTCAAGCCCTCGATCAAATATTCATATAATTGGGCCTAGGAGTCCATGGAAATTGAACGAAAAGGCTATTTCCCTAGAAACAACACAACTCCGATAACTCAAGAGGGATTCAAATCTGAACTAACTTGTAATTTAAATTGAAAATAGGTAACTAACTTGTAATTTTATCAAAGTTATAATTTACCATTTAAATAATCAATTTTTATTTTTTTGTAATAAACAAAATAGAAAGAGAAGAGTTAAAATTTCTAACTGGCAAGCATAACAGAATGGAGATATTCCTAGGCATGCCATGAAGAGTCTCTCTTCCTTTTTTTTCTCTGTCGTTCCCCTACTTTGCTTTAGGGTTAAGTCCCTCTCTTATTGCTGGTGTGCGGCCTCCTCAAGGTGGGTTTCGTCCCTCCCATTTTGGGATGGTCTGTGTATATGTTTTGTTTTTCTTTTGTAGGTCCAGTGATGTCAATGAAAGGGATTTTGGTTTTGACCCGAGTAGTCTTGCGTTTTCCGATTGCATATGTGTTATGGGTGCTCACAGTGCATCGATGATGGTTATTTGAGCTACATGCAAAATTAATGGTGGTTGCTCTCTATTGCAAAGGGAATGGAGGAAGTTTCTCGATGGTTGAAAGAGCCGATTGATGGGTGCTATCACCCTTTACCTACAGAACTCCCCTTCTGCTTCGTCTCCTCTTTAGGCTACTAATCTAAGTTTGAACGTTTCCTCGGGTAGGGCGGAGTTAGAAAATTATTTTTGGAGAGTTAACATTATTGATTGAATAAATTATTTAATTATATTTATTTTTTATATATTTTTTATTTTTTATATATTTCCTGTTTACCGTATATTTTAAAAATATATATATATATAAATATTATAATAAAATATAATTAAGTTATAATTTTTTTTAATGGTGTTAATATTTTAGAAAATTTTTGAATATATAATAAAATTTTTTTTAATAATTTATATTATTTATATCTTAATAAAATAATATAATTATTTTTTTAAAAAGTTAATAGGTAAAATAAAATAATTTTATCTAATATAAATTAATTTTTTCTCTATGTATGCAGGAAAAAATTAAAAGAGTTGGGGAACCGAGGCACCCCACCCCCCTCCTCTCTCCGCCCCTGTCTTGGGGTCCTTAAACTTCGCGTGCTGTTATAATCTTGAAGGGGCTTTCCTACCTATGGTTTTCTACTTGCTCATGGCTGTTGATTTTGGATACTGTAGGAGGGAATAGCGCCATGGGCGGACGTTCCTAAGGTGAATGGCATTAAGGGTGTTTGGCTCTGGTTCGATTTGGAGTTTGCCTAATAATTGGAATCAAATTTCAATGTTTCGGTTTCGATTCAATACAGTTCTTTGTTCTTCAGCTCGGTATAGTTTTAATTTTATTCTCGGTTCTTAAAATAATTTTATATAATTATTTTCTTAAAAAATCATACTTAAATTAACATTTAAGTTTTGAATTAGATTATTAATATATAATATATCTTTTAGTTCTTTCTAAATTATATAATCTTTAACTATAAAGTGTATATATAATTTAGGATTAAATATATTATATAATATAATAATACAAATATATCATATAATATAATTTTAACTATTTATTAATCATATAATATTTAATTATAAGATATAAATAAAATTTAAAAAAAGAAATATATATATATATATATATATAAAATAATACTATATTTATAATTAAGAATTATAAGGTAATTTAATAATTTATAACTAAAATTATTAAAAAAATATAGAAAAATGAAATATAATATTAAGTTGTATTTAGTTTATAATTATATACACATATATAAATATATATAACTATATTAAAAGTATATAATATATCTAAAAAAAATATAAAAAAATATATGTATAAATTCGATTCTCGGCTCGGTATGATTTCGATTCAATTTTTAGTAAAAAATAAGAATCGAATTAATATATCAAAATAACTTTAATTTAGTAGGATTTTTATTAGTTTGATATAATTCTTTGATTCGGTTTGATTTTCCAAGAACCATGAACAGCTCTAAATGGCATTGCAAATTTGATAAGCCGGGTCCTACAATCTAATACACTACTTGTATGAAATTAGGGCACTTGTTGTTTATCTACTTGTTGGGCTTGGTAATAAGGTTAATTCATATTATGTGGGTGTAACTCTTTCTCTTGGCCTATCAAAGTCTTTTTAATGGACCATATCTGTCACGACCCAACCTATGGGCCGGACCGGTAGTAGGACCTGGGCCAGCCTAAAGCCTTCGAGGCCCGTAGTAAGCCTAACTATTCATTAACTCAACTCTAAGGCCCATTTGGTCCCAATTTCAAGAATTCAACCGGACAGAGTCCGGCCATAAAATGGACCTTTCAACGGGGAGTTTTTGACTCACCCTACCTGTAAACACAATATATATCAATTGGGGAGCTCAGCTCACCCTCCACATACTCATAACAACATAAAATAAATGGGAGCTCTGCTCCCTCATCCAGTCCATCAACATGCATAGAATAATAAGTTTACAGATCCAAAATAACAATTTATATTACAGACCCAATTCAAATGAATATTTCTAACACATGCGGAAATTCTAGAAGTTTATAAAATTACACAAACATAAATAGATGACCTGTGAGGGAGAGAAGCAGGTTAACCTCAAAAATATCCTCCTGTGGCCTGGAAAAATATTAAACAGGAGTGAGCATTCGACTCAGAGAGTAAAATATCAATTTTAACCATAATCTCTATAACTATCTAAAGCTAATGCATCCTGTAAAGTGAAATGCAACATCAGCAACAAATTCACATCATAACAGCAAAAAGGTAATTTGGAGCACTCACGCACCCAGTAATATCAATCATAATATATGGAAGCTGATCCCCTATACAGCTCTCTTAAATCCAACCTGTGCCAGCGAAGAACTCAGCTCGGACTTCTACTTAATAGCCAAATCGGGGTCCCAGCGAAGAACTCAAGCCGTGTCTACCCCTAAGGACTGGGTCCCAACGAAGATTTCAAGCCGTGTCTACCCGTCCTATCCATAGTCCACACCACATCACACGCACGCCAACGCACGCACAATGCTCCAAATTACCACAACAACATCCATGGCACTTTAACAGTTGTGAATGCAACATAAAACGTGCCTAGAGTTTAACTACATAATTATATACATATAAGTGATGCATGGGCATGCTTGAACATATAATAATATCGAAATTACAATTAAAATTAATATTTTACTCACAGACTTGACAGCGATCACTGTGATAGCTGGGCGGAGGAAGAAGGCTGTCCCGGCTCACCTGACAATTATATTACAATTATTTAATACAATTGACTCAATACAAATCATGAAAAGACCAAATATGTCCTAAGTCGTGCCGAAAATCCGGCAGAGTCTCCCCTATACCTAGGACCTACCCAACCTGCAAAAGGGCTCAAAACACACTTCTATATTCACAATCCATATATCCACAACTCAATCACATCACACAGCCTCTCCTGGGCCCATCAAATCAGTCATCCATCACAATATGTAAAATTTTAATTTAGTCCTTATAATTGATCATTGTTGCAAAAACTGCCCAAATAAGCTCTAAAAATTCTAAAACTTTGGCCCGCAGTCCTTAGCAATATTACTAGGCTATTGCAAAAAGAATCATAATTTTCTGAGCTACCACGAATATTTTATGAATTTTTAATCCTATTTAAGCACTAGAAAATTACGAAAAAACAAGGTTCGGGTTTACCTTTGTCGATTCTGACTTCGGGAACGCTCTCGGGATGTCTGACAATGGTGGGGTAGCCAAAACCTCGATCCAATTCGGAGACTTTTCCGGTAGTGGGTTTGTCTGGCCGGAAATTCACAGACCCGAACAACTATCGAATTTCCGCGAATTGAGGATACCTACATGAAGCCCACTACACGGGGGTTAGTATAAAATTTTTACGGAATTTTCTAAGCTCATTTAATGCTAGGAAAAATACTGCGAAGTTTCGTGGGACCCACCGAAAAACGGTGTCGAAAAATTTTGAAATTTATATCCCTGCGAAGCTCTCGACGAGTGGAGCGCTCTGGTACTCTCGGTTTTCTTGTGGGGTTTACGGTTTGTGAGAAATCTAGCCCAAAAGTCAAAATGGACTAAAACTTCCCAGGCAAAAATTGGACAAATCGCTCGATGGATTTCGGTGTTCTTGTTGTCTATGGAAATCTCTAAAAAAAAATGAGTTTAGACACAAGTCTCGATCTGATTGGTGGCCGGATCGGCTGAATTTTGGCCGGAAAGACAAAGCGGCGCGCTTGCGCGTCGCGTCGCTTTGGGAGCCTTTTTCCGGCGTTCTAGGTGGCGGCCCGTGGACTGGGACGGCTGGGGATGGGTGCCAGCGGGCTGGGGTGGCAGGGGAGGTGGTGGCGCGGCAAGGGGAGGAGGGAGGAGAGAGAAAACGGGAGAGAAAGAGAGGGAGGAGGAAACGCGCGCGGGAGAAAAAGAGAAGAAGAAGGGGCCGGTTCGATTCGATTCGGCCGGTTCGATTCAAGATACAAAATTTTAAATTTTTACTCTGCCTTGGGACCTAAAACGAGACCCAAAAATTTTAGAAAACTCAGAAAAATTCGTAGACTCCAAATATATTTTTAGTTTTGCCACGTGGTCTTTCAATTAATTTTTAAAAATCATCAAAATTTATATTTTCGAAAAATCGAACCCGATTTTTAAAATCCGAAAAATCTCAAATAATTTACTTAAAATTTAAATAATTAAAATATCAATATTACTCATAAAAAAATAAATTTAAAATTTTTGGGGTGTTACATTCTTCCCCCCTTATAGAAAATTCGTCCTCGAATTTTACACAAGGCAGAATGTAACACCCTAAAATTTTAAATTTTATGAGCATTTTTGGTATTTTAATTTTATTTAAATTTTAGGAATTTTTTTGAGAATTTTCGGATTTTAAAAATCGGGTTCAATTTTCTGAAAATATAAACTTTGATGAATTTTAAAAATTTATTTAAAGACCACGTGGCAAAACTAAAAATATATTTGGAGTCTACGTATTTTTCTGAGTTTTCTGGAATTTTTTTCGGAATTTTTGGACCTCGTTTTCGGTTCCGAGGCAGAGTAAAAATTCAAAATTTTATATTCTGAATCGAACCAGCCGAATCGAACCGGATCGGATCGGACCGGTCGAATCGGACCAGTCTTCTTCTCTTTTTCTTCCTCCCGCGCGCGACGTTCCCTCTTCCTTCTCTCTCTCTTTTCTCTCTCCTCCCCTGCCACACCGGCCACCACCTCCCGCCACCCGGCCGACTGCGCTCCACCCCGCCACCCTGCATGGCGGAAACCGCGCGTGAATCCCCTCCCTCGCGCGCGCGGCATTTCGGCTTCTCCGGCCAAAATCCGGCCGATCCGACCACCAATTGGACCGGGTCTTGTGTCTAAAATCATCTACTTGGCGAGAGCTTTCCATAGACACCAAGAACGCCGAAATCCATCGAGCGGTATGTCCGATTTTTGCTCGGGAAGATTTTAGCCCATTTCGACTTTTGGGCTAGATTTCTCGAAAACCGTGAATCCCACGAGAAAACCGAGGGTACCAGCACGCTCCACTCGTCGAGAGCTTCGCTGCGACATAAATTTCAAATTTTTCCGACACCGTTTTTCGGTGGGTCCCACGGAACTTCGCAGTATTTTTCCGAGCATTTAATGAGCTTAGAAAATTCTAAAAAATTTATGTACTAACCCCCGTGTTATGGGCTTCGTGTAGGTATCCTCGATTCGCGGAAATTCGACAATGATCGGTTCGAAATTCCGGCGCATGCACTGCACGGAAAAGTCTCCGAATTGGACCGAGGTTTTGGCTAGCCCCCCATTGTCAGACGTCCCGAGCGCGTTCCCGAAGTTGGAATTGGCAAAGGTAAACCCGAACCTTGCTTTTTCACAATTTTCTAGTGCTTAAATAGGATTAAAAATCCATAAAATATTCGTGGTAGCTTAGAAAATTATGATTCTTTTCGCAATAGCTTAATAATATTGCTAAGGACCGCGGGGCAAAGTTTTAGAATTTTTAGAGCCTATTTGGATAGTTTTTGCAAAAATGGTCAATTATAGGGACTAAATTAAAATTTTACATGTTGTGATGGATGATTGAATTGGTGGGCCCAGGAGGGGCTGTGTGATGTGATTGAGTTGTGGACATATGGATTGTGAATATAGAAGTGTGTTTTGAGCCCTTTGCAGTTGGGTAGGTCCTAGGTATAGGGAGACTACCGGATTTTCGGCACGACTTAGGACGTATTGGTCTTTTTCTTTGTTTGTATTGAGTCAAATTTATTAAATGATTGTAATAAAATTGTCAGGTGAGCCGGGACAGCCTTCTTCCTCCGCCCAGTCGCCACAGTGATTGTCGTCAAGTCTGTGAGTAAAATATTAATTTTAATTGTAATTTCGATATTATTATATGTTCAGCATGCCCATGCATCACTTATATGCATATAATTATGTAGTTAAACTCTAGGCACGATTTATGTTGCATTGATAATCATAAAGTGCCATGAATGTTGTTGCGTAATTTGGAGCGCAGCGTGTGTTGGCGTGCGTGTGATGTGGTGTGGACTATGGATAGGACGGTAGTCACGGCTTGAGTTCTTCGCTGGGACCCGATCCTTCGAGGGGTAGTCACCGCTTGAGTTCTTCATTGACCCTCGATTTGGTTATTAAGTTGAAGTCCGAGCTGAGTTCTTCGCTGGCACCATGTTGGATAGGGGATCAGCTCCCATATATTATGATTGATGCTACAGGGTGCGTGAGTGCTCCAAATTACCTTTTTGATGCTATGATGTGAATTTATTGCTGATGTTACATTTCATTCCACAGGTTGCATTTCATTCCACAGGTTGCATTAGTTTTAGATAGTTATAGAGATTATGGTTAAAATTGATATTTTACTCTCTGAGTCGAACGCTCACTCCTGTTCAAAAATTTTTACAGGCCACAGGAGGATATTTTATTCTGGGTTAACCTGCTTTTCTACTTCGCAGGTTGTTTATCAATATTTGTGTAATTTTATTTACTCCTAGAATTTCCGCATGTGTTAGCAATAATTATTTGAATTTGGTCTGTAATATTATTATCATGTTGAACCTGTAAACTTAATATTCTATATCTGTTTGATGGATTGGATGAGGGAGCTGAGCTCCCATTTCTTTTATGATGCTATGAGTATGTGGAGGGTGAGCTGAGCTCCCCAATTGAGTATTATTATGTTTACAGGTCGGGTGAGTCAAAAACTCCCCGTTGGGAAGTCCATTTTATGGCCGGACTCTGTTCGTTTGTTTTCTTGAATTTGGGCCCAAATGGGCCTTAGAGTTGGGTTAATGAACAGTTAGGCTTACTACGGGCCTCGGGGGCTTTAGGCTGGCCCAGGTCCTAGTGCCGGTCCGGCCCATAGGTTGGGTCGTGACAAATGTTGGTATCAGAGCTTAGGCTCCAGATTCTTAGGGAATGTTGTCTAAAGTGTTGGGAAGAGTCTACTAGGAGTCACATGCGGAAAAATAGGGTCCACATTCGTCTTGCATTGTCATCTTTGCTTCTAGTTTCTGCTTTAAATAATTATGTGTAAATATGAGTCTATAGAGCTGTGTAATGTGCAGTTTTGAATTTTATGGGCTAATGCTGCTGAATTTCAGGAAAATGCATAGAAGGTGAGAGCGCCATCGCACTGAACCAGATGTGCCTGACGAGGTGTCGGCACAGGATGAGGCGCCTGCCCCGAGGAGGCGGGGTAGGAGGCCTAGAGCTGCTCAAGTAGAGGAGCAGCCACCCCCAGTACAAGATCAGTCCTTTATGGCACAGGGTCCCATGGACCCCATGGCAGCTACTCTAGCTAGTCTGTAGAGAACCATCGACATGATGGCGCAGTATATGGTCCACCCTCCACAGCAGCAGCAGTCCACCGCACCAAGAGGGGAACCTTACAAACAGATCATAAATTTCAAGAAGTTGGTGCCTGGTACTTATGATGTGTCAGACGATGCATATCGGTTTTTGAATTCCCGCATGTGCAGAATGTAATTACGATTAATCGATAGAAGACTGATAGAGTGTATGCAGCATGTCATGGGGCCTATGCCTAGACAATGGATGAATGACTACGTGTTACCCTGGATGGAGGGCTTGACATGGGCTCAGTTTGTGGAACTTTTTATTAATCGGTTTGTGCCAGAAAGCTTCAGAGATCAGAAGCAGTGGGCATTTGAGTCCTTAAGACAGAATGGCGTGTCCAGTAGATGAATATGCTCTGAATTCGGAATTGAGCAGATATGCCCCTACAGCAGTATCTACAGAGACTATGAAGGTGAAAAGATTCCTAAAGGAGCTTGACAGGAGGTATGGAAACCTGGCCATGATGTCTGATCAGTCTTTTGACGTGGTAGTTGATCGAGCCAGACAGATAGAGATTAGCTATGCTGTGGATGACAGCGGAAGAGCAAAGAAAAACAGAGCAGAGGGTTCTACCGGTGTTCCCCAAATGGGTACTCCGGATAGTGGTGGCCAGAGTAATTACAGAGGAAAGAGTAGGAACAAGAGAAGTGGTTTTAGACACAAACCACGAGGATTGCACTGTGGTACGGATCCAGCAGCGGGTCACGCCTGAGTACAATCAGCCTGGTGCAGTTCAGATCCTCTTTGGCACCGTGTGCACAGTGTGGAAGAGGACATTCAGGACCTTGTTTGATGGGGTCAGGAGTATGCTTCAGGTGTGGCCAACCAGGTCACTTTGCTAGGGAATGCCCCATGTTCAGCGAGCCACAGATGGGGTCACAGGGTTCTGTTGCAAATGTTCCTCGCCAGTAGTATCCGGGTACTTTCAACATGGCAGTGGGCCAGTACAGGCCGAGGACAAGGGGGACGTGGATTTGGAGGCAGATCAGGAGGTAGAAGTCAGTATCAATATTCTGCCACTCAGGGTAGGGGTCAAGCTCGGGTTTTCACCCTGACCCACCAGGATGCTCAGGCTTCCAATGCAGTTGTGGCAGGTATTCTTCTGGTCTGTTCTTATGAGGCTCGTGTTTTGATAGATCCGGGTGCTACGCACTCATTTGTCTCCCCTGTGTTTGCCATGAGGTTGGGTAGAAACCCTACAACTTTAGAGTGCCCTTTGTCAGTAGCTACCCCACTTAGTGACAACATAGATGTAGATATGGTTTTTCTGGGTAGCCCAGTGGTAGTGGATGGAAAGATCCTCCCAGCAGACTTGGTTCCTCTACCAGTAATGGATTTTGATGTAATCCTGGGGATGGATTGGTTGTCAACTCACTATGCCACTTTAGACTGCAGGAACAAAAAGGTGTATTTCCACATACCTGGTGTGGAAGAGTTTAGCTTTGATGGTGACAGGAGCGTGGCTCCATATAATTTGGTGTCAGCAATTAGTGCCAGAAAAATGTTGAGGTGTGGATGCCAAGGGTATTTGGCATTGGTGAGAGATACATCTGTAGAAGGTGTCAGCATGGAAAATGTTCCTGTTGTCAGAGAATTTATGGATGTCTTCCCAGAGGAGCTTCCAGGGTTGCCACCAGGAAGGGAAATAGAGTTTTGCATTGATGTTGTGCCGGGTACAAACCCCATATCAATGCCACCTTACAGGATGGCACCAGCAGAATTGAAAGAGCTGAAGGAGCAACTACAGGAGCTTTTGGACAAGGGTTTCATACGCCCGAGCACTTCACCCTGGGGTGCTCCTATGCTATTTGTAAGAAAGAAAGATGGGTCATTGAGGTTGTGTATTGACTATAGACAGCTGAACAAGGTGACTGTGAAGAACAAGTATCCACTTCCTCGGATCGACGATTTGTTTGATCAGCTCCAAGGAGCTAGATTCTTTTCCAAGATAGACCTGCGATCAGGCTACCATCAGTTGAGAATCAGGAATGAGGACGTGTCCAAAACGGCTTTCAGGACAAGATATGGTCATTATGAGTTCTTGGTGATGTCTTTTGGACTCACTAATGCACCAAAGACCTTCATGGACTTGATGAACAGGGTGTTCAAGCCATTTTTGGACCGTTTTGTCATCGTATTCATAGATGACATTCTGGTATACTCTCGGACCGAGGAAGAACACGTGTGGCACTTGAGGATGGTGTTGCAGACGTTGAGGGAGCACCAGCTATATGCCAAATTTTCAAAATGTGAATTTTGGCTAGAAAGCATCTCATTCTTGGGACACGTGGTTTCTAGTGACGGCATTCAAGTGGATCCCAAGAAAATTGAAGCTGTAACTGATTGGCTTAGGCCTACAACAGTCACTGAGGTGCGAAGTTTTCTGGGTTTAGCTGGCTACTATAGGCGTTTTGTACAAGATTTCTCCAGGATAGCGGCTCCCCTAACTAAGTTGACCAGGAAGAATGTTCCATTCATTTGGACAGATGACTGTGAGGTGAGTTTCCAGAAGCTTAAGGAGTGTCTAACCACTGCCCCTGTGTTGACACTACCTGTGAGTGGTGAAGGATACACCGTGTATTGTGACGCCTCCAGAGTTGGCCTAGGGTGTGTTTTGATGCAGAATGGAAAGGTAGTGGCTTATGCTTCAAGGCAGCTGAAGAGGCATGAGCAGAACTACCCCACCCATGATTTGGAAATGGCGGCTGTAATCTTTGCACTAAAGATCTGGAGACACTATCTGTATGGTGAAGTGTGCGAGATATACACCGACCACAAGAGCTTGAAGTACATCTTCCAACAGAGGGATTTAAACTTGAGACAGAGGAGATGGATGGAGCTTCTGAAAGACTATGATTGCACCATCCAGTACCACCCTGGAAAGGCCAATGTTGTGGCAGATGCCTTGAGCAGAAAATCTTCTGGCAGTTTGGCGCACATTTCAGTAGAGAATAGACCATTGATTCAGGAGGTACATGAGTTGATGGATCAAGGTTTATTCCTAGATCTTTCAGATGAGGGGGTGTTGTTGGCTCACTTTTCAGTGAGGCCAGACTTGAGGGACAGAGTTAGAGTTTCCCAGCACAGAGACCAACAACTGATGAAGATTATAGAAAGAGTACAGCAAGGTGAAGGTGGTGAGTTTGGATTTGCCAATGATAGCGCCCTAGTGCAAGGTTCTAGGATATGTGTGCCCGATGTGGACAACCTCAGGAATGAAATCATGCGAGAGGCACACTACACACTGTACAGTGTCCACCCAGGTTCCACCAAGATGTACCATGATGTGAAAGATAGCTACTGGTGGAATGGTATGAAGAGAGACATAGCAGACTTTGTGTCCAAGTGCTTAACTTGTCAGAAGGTGAAGTTTGAATACCAGAGACCGTCAGGGAAGCTGCAAGAGCTGCCTATCCCAGAATGAAAGTGGGAAATGATTACTATGGATTTTGTGACTGGATTGCCTCGTACCACGCGAGGATATGATTCAATATGGGTAATTGTAAACCGTCTAACCAAATCAGCTCACTTCTTACCTGTGAAGACTACATATTCTGTGGCACAGTATGCCCGGCTCTACATTCGAGAAATAGTCAGATTGCATGGAGTTCCGGCTTCCATAATATCTGACAGAGGGCCCCAGTTCACTTCTCGGTTTTGGAGAAAGTTGCAGGAGGCACTTGGCACACTGATTGAACTTGATGCGGCTTTCCACCCTCGGACAGAGACGGGCGATCGAAAGGACAATCCAAACACTGGAAGACATGCTTCGCATGAGTGTCTTGGATTTTGGAGGACAATGGGATGAGCAGCTAGCTTTGGTGGAGTTTGCCTACAACAACAGTTATCACTCCAGCATAGGGATGGCACCCTATGAGGCATTATATGGAAGAAAGTGTAGGTCTCCTCTGTGTTGGACAGAAATGGGGGAAGCGAAGGTGCATGATGTAGACCTAGTGCAGTACACTTCAGAGGTAGTTCCTTTAATCGAGCAGCAGCTTGACTTTCGATGGCAGAAGAGTTATGCAGACCCCAGATGGAGGGATGTGGAGTTTGCAGTGGGCGACTATGTATTCCTGAAGGTTTCTCCAATGAAGGGAGTCATGAGATTTGGAAAGAAGGGCAAATCGACACCTCGCTATATTGGACCTTTTGAGGTTACGGATAGAGTTGGAGCAGTTGCCTACCGGTTGAAGCTACCACCCAACCTTTCTCACGTTCATCCCGTGTTTCACATCTCCATGCTCAGGAAATACATTCCAGATCCTTCTCATGTACTACAGCCAGATGTGATAGAGCTAAAAGAGAATTTGACATTTGAGGAGCAGCCTGTAGCCATAGTGGACTACCAAGTGAGACAGCTGAGATCCAAACAGATCCCTATGGTTAAGGTTTTGTGGAGGAGTCAGTCAGTGGAAGAGTGCACCTGGGAGTCAGAACGGGACATGCGTAGCAAGTACCCTTATCTGTTCAACATATAATCATGTGCTTTATTCTGCCTTGTGTAAAATTCGAGGACGAATTTTCTGTAAGGGGGGAAGAATGTAACACCCCAAAATTTTAAATTTTATGAGCATTTTTGGTATTTTAATTTTATTTAAATTTTAGGAATTTTTTTGAGATTTTTCAGATTTTAAAAATCGGGTTCGATTTTCCGAAAATATAAACTTTGATGAATTTTAAAAATTTATTTAAAGACCACGTGGCAAAACTAAAAATATATTTGGAGTCTACGTATTTTTCTGAGTTTTCTGGAATTTTTTCGGAATTTTTGGACCTCGTTTTCGGTCCCGAGGCAGAGTAAAAATTCAAAATTTTGTATTCTGAATCGAACCGGCCGAATCGAATCGGATCGGATCGGACCGGTCGAATCGGACCGATCTTCTTCTCTTTTTCTTCCTCCCGCGCGCGACGTTCCCTCTTCCTTCTCTCTCTCTTTTCTCTCTCCTCCCTCCCCTGCCACCTCGGTAGGCCGCGCGCGCCACCCTGCCACCCGGCCGGTAGTGCGCCGAGCAGCCGGAAGCGCGAATCCTCCCTCCATGAGCGCGTTTGGCTTCTCCGGCCAAAATCCGGCCGATCCGACCACCAATTGGACTGGGTGTTATGTCTAAAATCATCTACTCGGCGAGAGCTTTCCATAGACACCAAGAACGCCGAAATCCATCGAGCGGTTTGTCTGATTTTTGCTCGGGAAGATTTTAGCCCATTTCGACTTTTGGGCTAGATTTCTCGAAAACCGTGAATCCCACGAGAAAACCAAGGGTACCAGTAAGCTCCACTCGTCGAGAGCTTCGCGGCGACATAAATTTCAAATTTTTCCGACACCGTTTTTCGGTGGGTCCCACGGAACTTCGCAGTGTTTTTCCGAGCATTTAATGAGCTTAGAAAATTTTGAAAAATTTATGTACTAACCCCCGTGTTATGGGCTTCGTGTAGGTATCCTCGATTCGCGGAAATTCGACGATCGGCCAAGATGCGAAATTCGGCGAACGGACCCGTTACCGGAAAAGTCTCCGAATTGGACCGAGGTTTTGGCTAGCCCCCCATTGTCAGATGTCCCGAGCGCGTTCTCGAAGTCAGAATTGGCAAAGGTAAACCCGAACCTTGCTTTTTCGCAATTTTCTAGTGCTTAAATAGGATTAAAAATCCATAAAATATTCGTGGTAGCTTAGAAAATTATGATTCTTTTTGCAATAGCTTAATAATATTGCTAAGGACCGCGGGGCAGAGTTTTAGAATTTTTAGAGCCTATTTGGGCAGTTTTTGCAAAAATGGTCAATTATAGGGACTAAATTGAAATTTTACATGTTGTGATGGATGATTGAATTGGTGGGCCCAGGAGGGGCTGTGTGATGTGATTGAGTTGTGGACATATGGATTGTGAATATAGAAGTGTGTTTTGAGCTCTTTTGCAGGTTGGGTAGGTCCTAGGTATAGGGTAGACTATGCCGGATTTTCGGCACGACTTAGGACGTATTGGTCTTTTTCTTTGTTTGTATTGAGTCAAATTTATTAAATGATTGTAATAAAATTGTCAGGTGAGCAGATGACCTTCTTCCTCCGCCCGATCGCCCACAGTGATTGTCGTCAAGTCTGTGAGTAAAATATTAATTTTAATTGTAATTTCGATATTATTATATGTTCAGCATGCCCATGCATCACTTATATGCATATAATTATGTAGTTAAACTCTAGGCACGATTTATGTTGCATTGATAACTATTAAAGTGCCATGAATGTTGTTGCGGTAATTTGGAGCAGTGTGCGTGTTGGCGTGCGTGTGATGTGGTGTGGACTATGGATAGGAAGGGTAGTCACGGCTTGAGTTCTTCGCTAGGACCCGATCCTTCGAGGGGTAGTCACGGCTTGAGTTCTTGGCTGGGACCCTCGATTTGGTTATTAAGTGGAAGTCCGAGCTGAGTTCTTCGCTTGCACCAGGTTGGATTTAAGAGAGCTGTATAGGGGATCAGCTCCCATATATTATGATTGATGCTACAGGGTGCGTGAGTGCTCCAAATTACCTTTTTGATGCTATGATGTGAATTTATTACTGATGTTGCATTTCATTCCACAGGTTGCATTAGTTTTAGATAGTTATAGAGATTATGGTTAAAATTGATATTTTACTCTCTGAGTCGAACGCTCACTCCTGTTCAAAAATTTTTACAGGCCACAGGAGGATATTTTATTCTGGGTTAACCTGCTTTTCTACTTCGCAGGTTGTTTATCAATATTTGTGTAATTTTATTAACTCCTAGAATTTCTGCATGTGTTAGCAGTAATTATTTGAATTTGGTCTGTAATATTATTATCATGTTGGACCTGTAAACTTAATATTCTATGTCTGTTTGATGGATTGGATGAGGGAGCTGAGCTCCCATTTCTTTTATGATGCTATGAGTATGTGGAGGGTGAGCTGAGCTCCCCAATTGAGTATTATTATGTTTATAGGTCGGATGAGTCAAAAACTCCCCGTTGGGAAGTCCATTTTATGGCCGGACTCTGTCCGTTTGTTTTCTTGAATTTGGGCCCAAATGGGCCTTAGAGTTGGGTTAATGAACAGTTAGGCTTACTACGGGCCTCAGGGGCTTTAGGCTGGCCCAGGTCCTAGTGCCGGTCCGGCCCATAGGTTGGGTCATGACACAGAATAAAGTACATGATTACACATTGAACAGATAAGGGTACTTGCTACGCATGTCCCGTTCTGACTCCCAGGTGCATTCTTCCACTGACTGGCTCCTCCGCAGAACCTTAACCATAAGGATCTGTTTTGATCTTAGCTGTCTCATTTGGTAGTCCACTATGGCTACAGGTTGCTCCTCAAACGTCAAGTTTTCTTTCAGCTCTATTACATCCAGCTGCAGTACATGAGAAAGATCAGGAATGTATTTCCTGAGCATGGAGATGTGAAACACAGGATGAACATGGGAAAGGTTGGGTGGTAGCTCCAACCGGTAGGCAACTGCTCCAACTCTATCAGTAACTTCAAAAGGTCCAATATACCGAGGCGTCAACTTGCCCTTCTTTCCAAATCTCATGACTCCCTTCATTGGAGAAACCTTCAGGAATACGTATTCACCCACTGCAAACTCCACATCCCACCGTCTGGGGTCTGCATAACTCTTTTGTCTACTGAAAGCTGTTTTCAATCGTTCCTTGATTAAAGAAACTATTTCTGAAGTGTACTGCACTAGGTCTACATCATGTACCTTTACTTCTCCCATTTCCGTCTAACATAGAGGAGACCTACACTTTCTTCTATAGAGTGCCTCATAGGATGCCATCCCTATGCTGGAATGATAACTGTTGTTGTAGGCAAACTCCACCAAAGCTAGCTGATCATCCCATTGACCTCCAAAATCCAAAACACTCATGCAAAGCATGTCTTCTAGTGTTTGGATTGTCCTTTCGGACTGTCCGTCTGTCTGAGGGTGGAAAGCCGTACTAAAGTTCAACTGTGTGCTAAGTGCCTCCTGCAACTTTCTCCAAAACCGAGAAGTGAACTAGGGCCCTCTGTCAGATATTATGGAAGCCGGAACTCCATGCAATCTGACTATTTCTCGAATGTAGAGTCGGGCGTACTGTGCCACAGAATATGTAGTCTTCACAGGCAAGAAGTGAGCTGATTTGGTTAGACGGTCTATAATTACCCATATCGAATCATATCCTCGCATGGTACGAGGCAACCCAGTCACAAAATCCATAGTAATCATTTCCCATTTCCATTCTGGGATAGGGAGCTCTTGCAGCTTCCCTAACGGTCTCTGCTGTTCAAACTTCACCTTCTGACAAGTCAAGCACTTGGACACGAAGTCTGCTATGTCTCTCTTCATGCCATTCCACCAATAGCTATCCTTCACATCATGGTACATCTTAGTAGAGCCTGGGTGGACACTGTACAGTGTATAGTATGCCTCTCGCATGATTTCATTTCTGAGATTGTCCACATCGAGCACACATATCTTAGAACCTTGCACTAGGGCGCCATCATTGGCAAATCCAAACTCACCACCTTCACCCTGTTGTACTCTTTCTATGATCTTTATTAATTGTTGGTCTCTGTGCTAGGAAACTCTAACTCTGTCTCGCAAGTCTGGCCTCACTGAAAAATGAGCCAACAATACCCCCTCATCTGAAAGATCTAGGATTAAACCTTGATCCATCAACTCATGTACTTCCTGAATCAACGGTCTCTTCTCTACTGAAATGTGCGCCAAACTACCAGAAGATTTTTTGCTCAAAGCATCTGCCACTACATTGGCCTTCCCAGGGTGGTACTGGATGGTGCAATCATAGTCTTTCAGAAGCTCCATCCATCTTCTCTGTCTCAAGTTTAAATCCCTCTGTTGGAAGATGTACTTCAAACTCTTATGGTCGGTGTATATCTCGCACACTTCACCATACAGGTAGTGTTTCCAGATTTTTAGTGCAAAGACTACAGCCGCCATTTCCAAATCATGGGTGGGGTAGTTTTGCTCATGCCTCTTCAGCTGTCTTGAAGCATAAGCCACTACTTTTCCATTCTGCATCAAAACACACCCTAGGCCAACTCTGGAGGCGTCACAGTACACGGTGTATCCTTCACCGCTCATAGGTAGTGTCAACACAGGGGTGGTGGTTAGACACTCCTTAAGCTTCTGGAAACTCTCCTCATAGTCATTTGTCCAAATGAATGGAATATTTTTCTGAGTTAACTTAGTTAGGGGAGCCGCTATCCTGGAAAAATCTTGCACAAAATGCCTATAGTAGCCAGCTAGATCCAGAAAACTTCGAACCTCAGTTACTGTTGTAGGCCTAAGCCAATCAGTTACAGCTTCAATTTTCTTGGGATCCACTTGAATGCCATCACTAGAAACCACGTGTCCCAAGAATGAGATGCTTTCTAGCCAAAATTCACATTTTGAAAATTTGGCATATAGCTGGTGCTCCCTCAAAGTCTGCAACACCATCCTCAAGTGCCACACGTGTTCTTCCTTGGTCCGAGAGTATACCAAAATGTCATCTATGAATACGATGACAAAACAGTCCAAAAATGGCTTGAACACCCGGTTCATCAAGTCCATGAAGGCTGCTGGTGCATTAGTGAGTCCAAAAGACATCACCAAGAACTCATAATGACCATATCTTGTCCTGAATGCCGTTTTGGACACATCCTCATTCCTAATTCTTAACTGATGGTAGCCTGATCGCAGGTCTATCTTGGAAAAGAATCTAGCTCCTTGGAGCTGATCAAACAAATCATTGATCCGAGGAAGTGGATACTTGTTCTTCACAGTCACCTTGTTCAGCTGTCTGTAGTCAATACACAACCTCAATGACCCATCTTTCTTTCTCACGAATAGAACAGGAGCGCCCCAAGGTGAAGTGCTCAGACATATAAAACCCTTGTTCAAAAGCTCCTGTAGTTGCTCCTTTAGCTCTTTCAATTCTGCTGGTGCCATCCTATAAGGTGGCATGGATATGGGATTTGTACCCTGAACAACATCAATGCAGAACTCTATTTCCCTTTCTGGTGGCAACCATGGAAGCTCCTCAGGGAAGACATCCATAAATTCTCTGACAACAGGAACATTTTCCATGTTGACACCTTCTACAGATGTATCTCTTACCAATGCCAAATACCCTTGACATCCACACCTCAACATTTTTCTAGCACTAATTGCTGACACCAAATTATATGGAGCCACGCTCCTGTCACCATCAAAGCTAAACTCTTCTACACCAGGTATGTGGAAATGCACCTTTTTGTTCCTGCAGTCTAAAGTGCATAATGAGTTGCTAACCAATCCATCCCCAAGATTACATCAAAATCTATTACTGGTAGAGGAACCAAGTCTGCTGGGAGGATCTTTCCATCCACTACTACTGGGCTACCCTGAAAAACCATATCTACATCTATGTTGTCACTAAGTGGGGTAGCTACAGATAAAGGGTATTCTAAAGTGGTAGGGTTTCTACCCAATCTCATGGCAAACACAGGGGAGACAAATGAGTGCGTAGCACCCGGATCTATTAAAACACGAGCCTCATAGGAACAGACCAGAAGAATACCTGCCACAACTGCATTTGAAGCCTGAGCATAATGATGAGTCAGGGTGAAAACCTGAGCTTGACCCCTACCCTGAGTGGCAGAACCCTGATATTGACTTTTACCTCCTGATCTGCCTCCAAATCCACGTCCCCCTTGTCCTCGGCCCTGTTGGCCATCGATCGCTGCCATCTTTGGAAGCACCCGGATACAACTGACGAGGAACATTTGCAACAGAACCCTGTGACCCCATCTGTGGCTCACTGAACATGGGGCATTCCCTAGCAAAGTGACCTGGTTGGCCACACCTGAAGCATACTCCTGAACCCATCATACAAGGTCCTGAATGTCTCCTTCCACACTGTGCACAAGGTGCCAAGGAGGATCCTAAACCAGACCCAGAACTGCTGTATCCCAAACTGTGACCACTGCTGGATCCGTACCCTGGTTTGAACCCTTGGGATTTGTGTCTAAAACCACTCCTCTTATTTCTGCTTCTTCCTCTGTAATTAGTTTGGCCACCACTATCTGTAGTAGCCATGTGGGGAACACCTGAAGAACCCTCTGCTCTGTTTTTCTTTGCCCTTCCGCTGTCATCCACGGCATAGCTAATCTCTATCTGTCTGGCTCGATCAACTACCACATCAAAAGACTGATCAGACATCATGGCTAGGTTTGCATACCTCCTGTCAAGCCCCTTTAGGAATCTCTTTACCTTCATAGCTTCTGTAGCTACAGCTATAGGGGCATACCTGCTCAGTTCCAGAAATTCTGTAGCATATTCATCTACAGACCTGCCATTCTATCTTAAGGCCTCAAAGGCCCACTGCTTTTGATCTCTGAAACTTTCTGGTACAAACCGATTAATGAACAGTTCCACAAACTGAGTCCACGACAAACCCTCCATTCGAGGTAATATGTGGTAATTCATCCATTGTCTAGGCATAGGCCCCATGACATGCTGCATACACTCTATAAGTCTTCTATCGATCAATCGCAATTACATTCTGCTGCTGCGAGAATCCAAAAACCGATATGCATCGTCTGACACATCATAAGTACCAGGCACCAACTTCTTGAAATTGATTATCTGTTTATAAGGTTCCCCTCTTGGTGTGGTTGACTGCTGTTGCTATGGAGGGTGGACCATATAGTGCGCCATCATGTCGATGGTCCTCTGCAACCCAGCTAGAGTAGCTGCCATGGGGTCCAGGGGACCCTGTGCTATAAAAGACTGATCCTGAACTGGTGGCAGCTGCTTTTCTACTTGAGCAGCTCTTGGCCTCCTACCCCGCCTCCTCGGGGCAGGCGCCTCATCCTGTGTCGACACCTCGTCAGGCACATCAGTTACAGTGCGATGGCGGCTCTCACCTTCTACGCATTTTCCTGAAATTCAGCAGCATTAGCCCACAAAATTCAAAACAGCATGTTACACAGCTCTATAGACTTATATTTACACACAATATATGAAGCAGAAACTAGAAGCAAAGATGATAATGCAAGACGAATGTGGACCATATTTTCCGCATGTGACTCCTAGTAGACTCTTCCCAACACTTAGACAATTTTTCCCTATGAATCTGGAGCCTAAGCTCTGATACCACATTTGTCACGATCCAACCTATGGGCCGGACCGGCACTAGGACCTGGGCCAGCCTAAAGCCCCCGAGGCTCGTAGTAAGCCTAACTATTCATTAACCCAACTCTAAGGCCCATTTGGGCCCAATTTCAAGAATTCAACTGGACAGAGTCCGGCCATAAAATGGACCTTTCAACGGGGAGTTTTTGACTCACCCAACCTGTAAACACAATATACATCAATTGGGGAGCTCAGCTCACCCTCCACATACTCATAACAACATAAAATAAATGGGAGCTCTGCTCCCTCATCCATTCCATCAACATGCATAGAATAATAAGTTTACAGGTCCAAAATAACAATTTATATTACAGACCCAATTCAAATGAATATTTCTAACACATGCGGAAATTCTAAAAGTTTATAAAATTACACAAACATAAATAGATGACCTGTGAGGGAGCAAAGCAGGTTAACCTCAAAAATATCCTCCTGTGGCCTGGAAAAATATTGAACAGGAGTGAGCGTTCGACTCAGAGAGTAAAATATCAATTTTAACCATAATCTCTATAACTATCTAAAGCTAATGCATCTTGTAAAGTGAAATGCAACATCAGCAATAAATTCACATCATAACAGTAAAAAGGTAATTTGGAGCACTCACGCACCCAGTAATATCAATCATAATATATGGGAGCTGATCCCCTATACAGCTCTCTTAAATCCAACCTGTGCCAACGAAGAACTCAGCTAGGACTTCCACTTAATAATCAAATCGGAGTCCCAGCGAAGAACTCAAGCCGTGTCTACCCCAAAGGACCGGGTTCCAGCGAAGATCTCAAGCCGTGTCTACCCGTCCTATCCATAGTCCACACCACATCACACGCACGCCAACGCACGCACACTGCTCCAAATTACTACAACAACATCCATGGCACTTTAACAGTTGTGAATGCAACATAAAATGTCCCTAGAGTTTAACTACATAATTATATATATATAAGTGATGCATGGGCATGCTTGAACATATAATAATATCGAAATTACAATTAAAATTAATATTTTACTCACAGACTTGACAGCGATCACTGTGGCGGCTGGGCGGAGGAAGAAGGCTGTCCCGGCTCACCTGACAATTACATTATAGTTATTTAACACAATTGACTCAATACAAATAATAAAAAGACCAAATACGTCCTAAGTTGTGCCGAAAATCCAGCAGAGTCTCCCCTATACCTAGGACCTACCCAACCTGCAAAAGGGCTCAAAACACACTTCTATATTCACAATTCATATATCCACAACGCAATCACATCACACAGCTCCTCCTGAGCTCATCAAATCAGTCATCCATCATAATATGTAAAATTTCAATTTAGTCCTTATAATTGATTATTTTTGCAAAAACTGCCCAAATAAGCTCTAAAAATTCTAAAACTTTGCCCCACGTTCCTTAGCAATATTACTACGCTATTGCAAAAAGAATCATAATTTTCTGAGCTACCACGAATATTTTATGAATTTTTAATCCTATTAAAGCACTAGAAAATTACAAAAAAACAAGGTTCGGGTTTACCTTTGCAGATTCCGACTTCGGGAACGCGCTCGGGATGTTTGACAATGGTGGGGTAGCCAAAACCTCGATCCAATTCGGAGACTTTTCCTGTAGCGGGTTTGTCTGGCCGGAAATTTACAGATCCGGACAACTGTCGAATTTCCGCGAATTGAGGATACCTATACGAAGCCCACAACACAGGGGTTAGTATAAAATTTTTACGGAATTTTCTAAGCTCATTTAATGCTCGGAAAAACACTGCGAAGTTCCGTGGGACCCACCGAAAAATGGTTTTGGAAAATTTTGAAATTTATATCCCCGCGAAGCTCTCGACGAGTGGAGCGCTCTGGTACTCTCGGTTTTCTCGTAGAGTTTACGGTTTGTGAGAAATCTAGCCCAAAAGTTAAAATGGGCTAAAACTTCCCGGATAAAAATTGGACAAACCGCTTGATGGATTTCGGTGTTCTTGGTGTCTATGGAAAGCTCTCGACGAATAGATGAGTTTAGACACAAGACTCGGTCCGATTGGTGGCCAGATCTGCCGGATTTCGGCTGGGAAGACGAAGCGGCGCGCTTGCGCGTCACGTCCCTTCGGGAGCTTTTTTCCGGCGTTCCAGGCGGCGGCCGGTGGGCTGGGACGGCTGGGAATGGGCGCCGGCGGGCTGGGGTGGCAGGGGAGGTGGCGGCGCAGTAAGGGGAGGAGGGAGGAGAGAGAAAACGAGAGAGAAAGAGAGGGAGGAGGAAACGCGCGCGGGAGAAAAAGAGAAGAAGAAGAAGAAGGGGTCGGTCCGATTCGACCAGTCCGATCCGGTCCGGTTCGATTCGGTCGGTTCGATTCATGCTACAAAATTTTAAATTTTTACTCTGCCTTGGGATTGAAAACGAGACCCAAAAATTTCGAAAAAATTCTAGAAAACTCAGAAAAATTCGTAGACTCTAAATATATTTTTAGTTTTGCCACATGGTCTTTAAATTAATTTTTAAAAATCATTAAAGTTTATATTTTCGAAAAATCGAATCCGATTTTTAAAATCCAAAAAATCTCAAATAATTTTCTTAAAATTTAAATAATTAAAATATCAATATTACTCATAAAATAATAAATTTAAAATTTTTGGAATTAATTAATTTTTAAAAATCATCAAAATTTATATTTTCAGAAAATCAAACCCGATTTTTAAAATCCGAAAAATCTCAAATAATTTTTTTAAAATTTAAATAATTAAAATATCAATATTACCCATAAAATAATAAATTTAAAATTTTTTAGATATTACAATATCATTGAGGAAAAAAAAAAGGGCAAGAGACGACTTGTCTTTTCTATCATTAATTAGCTAGCAGCTCATCAGCTTGAATTATTGTGTATTTCTTTTTCTTAGGTCGTTATATTCTCTCTTTCACAAAATAAATGGGATCCACCTTTTTAAATCATAGAAATAACTTATTTTTGTTTCCATGAGAATCACTATAATTAGTGGTCCTTGTGTGTATTTGAGATTTTCCCCTTCCATGGTCGAAAAGACTCTTACGTCCATTAAAAAGCTTTATATTCAGATCCATCATGTCTAAATTAAATAAAATTGATTTAAACTGTTTGATTTCAAACAGTATTAAAAGTCAGACTACATCCTTGTAATTCAATTTAGTTTGACTTGGATTTTTTATATGTATGGTTCGGCTTGATTTGAGGAAAATATCAATTTAGTTTGTCTGGAGAAATAAATGTTCCAAGTGGCAACAACTCGTCACAATCACAATGTTTTTCAATCCAATCGAGAATATTCAATCACAGCCACAATACACAAGGAGTTCTATGGAATATGTACAGCCACGGTGGCCTAAAATTCTAAGAGATAGTTGTGGTTCATTTAGCTCCAATAGTTAAGATTTGAATTTTAAATCTTATAATTTTATAGATAATTTCAGTACCATTAAATGAAAGATTGACTCTATAATGTGTTAATTGCTAATGAAAAAAAAAAGTATTTTGATTAATTCATTAGAGTTTTTTTTTAAATTAAAAAATAATGAATATAACCCGGTGAGGGCGAAGAACATTAACGTCCACGATAAATCAATGAATTTGCGCACATCTTTTTCATATATGTATTAAATAATTGCCTATTCTTAATTGAAAGGACTGCAATCTCAACCATGCAAAATTTTAGCATGGAGAATGGGGAAGCATATTAGTCCTGTCTGCTACCTATATCAGGTCCTGTTTCTCTCCCAAGTTTTAGGTGTGCCACTGCTAGATTTCTTAGGTCTGTTAGGAAAGTATATTTACATTTTCACATATCAAATCATATCAATATCACCTTGGTGGTCCTGAGAATCATCAGATAGCTGGAAGAGTGTCACGGGTATTAAAGAGTCGGATTTATGGTATACGAGTACTGAATGGGTAGTATATGGGCAACTAGGATGATTTAACGACCACTACGAGCACTTGAAGATGGCAACTGGGACCTGCAAAGCAAGAGGGGTTGAAGAATAAGTGAGCAAAAAAGAATATGATTTGTTATATTATCATTGCAAAATCAGTAATATATTAAGTATATTTAATAAACTTTAATAGATATTATGTAATTACACTCATTGGAAAAATCTTATATTTGTGGTGTGATATTTTATGGTTATATATATACCATAAAATTGCATTGGAGCACAAATGATACGCACAAATATCCTTCCAATTTCCATAATACAAATTAATTAGTTAATAAGTCATCATATTGCCTGCCATTTAAATAGTGATTGGAAACATCGTTCAATCATGATCATGACACATTTAAAGAGTGCCTAATTAACAAATTAAAGGTTCACATTTTCCACGTTCACTAATTAATTAATTAATATGCTTGAGACCACATTTTTTAGTGAGTGGACACAAATGAGTCTTGTATACTTTTTCGAAAGAAAACAATACATATCAGATCGGTAATGCATGTTGATGTGGTTGAAATTTGCTCGTATAGTTACGCGTTACGTAGCTTGCAAGGCTGAAATTATAGAGAAGAATTAATTACAAGTAGGGTGGAGGGCCCTTCTTCGACAATTAAGTTAGCAATTCATAATCAAATGAATGGCTTAACAAACCATTATTTTTTTATTATTTAATTCATCATATTATGAAGTGATGAGATTAGAATCCATTCATCATTTCTCCCTTTAAATTAATTACCTGAGAAATTGCGTGTTATTTTTTTATGTGACTTGAATTTTGAATTTGTTTATATACTCGAATTGTGATTCGATTTTAAAATTTCGTGCTGCGACCTGATTGGAATAAAAAGTGAGATTTGTGATTGTAGCGAAGGGCATGGGCCGATTACCCCTGCAGTATGGACTCATATAAATATTGTAATATTCTACCATTTATAGTAGATTTTAAGAAATATACTGGGGTTATGGTTTGACAGTTCTGAGTGATTGTATCTTACTCTTTTTATCATGGTTCAATTTTTTTTCTCTTATTTTGCCCGTAGACGTAGATCTTAAAATTGAACCATGTTAAATTCTGCGATATTCTTTTTCTCTTTTCTATACTGTGTGATTGTGTAACTTGTGTGTGTATCTCAAATTTACATGCGATATTTTTTTTCTCTTTTCTATACTGTGTGATTGTGTAACTTGTGTGTGTATCTCAAATTTACATGCTTGTTATAACATTGTGAAAAAAAAGTTATTTTGATGAGAGGTCAATTGACCCTTCTTATTTATGAATACATCCGCCACTGTAACAATAGTCAATGTTGATGGCATTTTAGCTGATGTAGTATTACACAGTGATTTCTGAGCTTGTGCTTAATGTATCAAAGACTATTATAACGACGTTGAATGTCACTAATTAAAGACTCCGTGTTTTGTAAATGTCTGATTTTAACTGGTGGATAATCAAATGCCTCGTGTTATAGTAAGATAATTTTATGAATGAAACTCAGAAGTTAATTTATTTATTTATTTTTAAATAAAAGATAAAGCTTTTATTAAATGTACAATATACAAATTTCAATTATTATAATTTTATATAAAAAAATTTTAAATAAATTATTTATACAAAATATAATAATAATTATATTTATTTAAAGAACCTAATCATATTGACAAAGTGTTTAAGTTGGTCATGAGAAATACACTCTAAAGATTAGTATTAATTTATCATTATTTAACTCTATGATCTTTCTATAAAATTAATCTGAAAACTATTACATTTTGGCATTTTATGAAATAAAAATATGTACATTCTATTATTACCCTTCTACATAAAGAACAAAACAAAATATCTAATAATTTCATCATAAAAAAAAAATTCTTGTAATGAAGAAAATAACAAATTCTTGCAAAAAAGGAAATATCAAACCGAGACAACAAATCATTTCAAACAAAACTTAGATCTATCAGCAAGAATGAACTGAGAATAAACATAAATTTTTTCAAAAAGATACAGATTTAGATATTATTAAGAAAAATATTAATAAATTACAAATTTTCAAATGGGATATTTTAATAAAATACCCTTGCATTATCTATCTCATCATTCCATAACAAAAAGGATTGCATTGAAGAGAAGATGAATAAGAAGTGGTAGAAGGGTTCATGTTTCACTTCTCATAGAATTTTTTGTTAAGACTATACATGAATTTTTTATTACAAAATAGGCATTAAATGATCAGGTTATTAGCTTAGTGGTACTTGCCATATAAAAATGATGACTTTTTCTTTTTAGGTTTAATTATTAAAAAAAAATTCCTGCTTCTTTTATCAAATTACAATTTAATCTAAATGTTTTAATTTAATTATACAAGAATCAACAATTTTATTTCAATGATGCTAAAATTATTTTTAAAATTATAAAATTTTAGGTTGAAATTTCATTTATATTCAAACTAAAAAAAATAAAAAAAATTAATAACTAAAATTAATTATATTATTGCAAACAGTTCTCTTACCTACCAATATTGATATATGCCTATTGTTCAATATTTGCATAAACTAGTGGAAGATTTTATATACATATGTCTCTCCATTTTCAGTACCAACTATCTGCACCCCCAACAAGCAAGCATGAATACCAAAGGATTAATTATGGCCTTTTTCATCCACATATACATAGTCTTTTCTTAAATATAAAGCTATAAAGGTGCTTAATTAATGTTGGTAGGACAGCATATCAGTACTGTCACTGAAGACTCGATTCTGAACCACAAGCTCGATATAATGCATGAGAGACCATTTTGAAAGGTTTTACACATTCACTTCACATTTGTACTTTCTCTATAGACTTAATTTATTTAAATTTAATATATATATATATATATATATATATATATATATAATGAGATTTATAAATTTTAGAGTTAAATCTCCCTATATATAACACAATAATAATATTCACCAAAAGAACACAGGCTCAGTACTTAGAAAAACCCTTTGAAAGCAAAAAAAACTCTTTGAAAGCTCACCAAAAATGTCAAGTGTCAAATGGCTAGTTGAATCAGGATGTCTCAAGAAGGTTCCTTCCAAATATGCCTATGAAAAAAATCCTGAGGATCGCATATCTGAAGATGAAGAGACAATCCCAACCATAGACTACTCCCTTCTCACCCATGGTACTCCTATCCAACGTTTCAAGGTTATCCAAGACCTTGGCAATGCCTGCCAGGAATGGGGATTCTTCATGGTAAAAACTCTGTTGCTTTCTTCTGTGTAAACTAATTAATTTTATTTTGATGGATTAATATATGCATGCAGGTGATCAATCATGGAGTGCCCAAAAAGTTAAGAGATGAAATTATAAACTCCACTGAGACATTCTTTAACCTAACGGAGGAGGAAAAGCAAGAGTACAGGGGAAATGAATTATTAGATCCCATAAAGTGTGGTACAAGCTTCAATGTGAGGGTAGACAAGCCATTAATGTGGAGGGATTATCTTAAGATTCTTGTCCATCCCCATTTTGTCTCTCCTCATAAGCCTGTGGGCTTCAGGTATACAAATTGTTTCTATATATCAACAGCTTGCATGCCTAGCACTAGGCTTTTGGATTTCAAATGCAAATAAGTAGGATAAATAGGAACTGCAAACAACATATATGGGAGAAGAAAATTAAAACCAATAAAGTTATTAAAATTGGATCATTATATCGTTTCATATATAGTTTGATCCTTAATTAATTAGTAGCTAGGGATTTCATATAAGGCCAAGGTTTGCTTCTTGCATACATTGGGGTATGTTAAATCCTAATCTCTTGGTTTATCGAGTGCACAGTGAAGTTCTACAAGAGTATTGCAAAAGAAGTCGAGAAGTGGCAAGTGAATTGCTTAAAGGCATTTCGAAAAGCCTAGAATTGGAAGAAAACTACATAACGAAGAGAATGGAAGTGGAAGTGGGATCTCAGATGTTTGTTGCAAATCTTTACCCACCATGCCCACAGCCAGAAATCGCAATGGGGCTGCCCCCTCATTCCGATTATGGCCTCCTGACTCTCCTCATCCAGAACCACCTTGGAGGCCTCCAAGTCATGCACAAGGGAAAGTGGGTTCCTATCAATCCCCTGCCTGACTCTATCATAATCAACATCGGTGATCATATGGAGGTAACTTTTCTTGGCGATGGAATTGTCAATGTTTGAACTCTTGAAAATATTATTAATGGTAATCTATAATATAACTAAATTTTTCGTTAAAGCTTTTATTATAGGTTGACACAATATTCAATCTCTAGTTTTGTGTTCGACTCATGTCTCTTAATCATAATTGCATCCTGACGATTTTTTAATTTATTTATTTCACTCGTATATTTTATTTTATAATTGATATATAAATATAATCTTTCTAACTCTAATAAAATAAATCATTACATTTAATCTGTTATATATAACACAGTGTGCGATTAAGATATGATCCAAATCATTGGGAAAAAAAAAAGTCTGCGAAACAGCGCAAAATTAACAGCTAAAGGGGCAATGCAAAGTCAAAAACATACCACAACAAATAACTTGTAATTGTGACACTGCAGATACTTACCAACGGGAAGTACAAGAGCGTTGTGCATAGAGCCGTGGTAAATGGCCATGGAACAAGGATTTCCATAGGAACAGCCCACGGCCCACCACTCGAAACCATTGTGAGTCCTGCACCAGAGTTGGCTAATCTTCCACCCCCAGCATATCGTGGAATCAAGTTCAGGGAGTACGTGGAGCTTCAACAGAGCAGTCAACTCATAGGAAAAAGCTGCCTGGACCGTATTCGAATATGAATATTAAAATCTTCTTGCGTTGCCTGGCCCATTATGTATTTAGCATTTCTTGCCCAAATTATTGATGCCAGGCATCGATTATGCCAATTAATAAAAGAATTATTTACTTTTATTTATAAAATATAATACCAAACTCTCTCCCTTAAAAAAATAATAATAAAATAAAATATAAAAGAATTAAGATTAATAAAAGGTCATCAATTAATTATATTTTGTTTAATTTGTCGTATTTTGTAATAAATAAAAATTGTAATCGGGGAAAGAAGAAAATCTTACCTGGTTTTTTAAGATTTGCAAAACCCAGACAAGACGGAATCTGGCCCAGTCATATGTGGATTTGAAAATCACAACCCAAGAGTTTTACCCATGTTCTGATGTGCTGAAGCAACCAAGACGTGGAAATTTCAAAACAAAACAATTTTTTTTTTCTACTCTAAAAAAAACTAACAAACAAAATTATAAATTGTATATAGTAAATGCTCTCAATTATTTTAAATTATACATAGTAAATGGGTACTCTCAATTTTTTAAAATCAATGGACAAAATGCGAGAAAGTAAGCCACGCGAGTTATCTAAGCTCTGGGATCTTTAACTCTTGAAAGTTTTTACTGTCCTCGATTTTGATGTGACCTTAATTTTAGAATGCCCGTTTTGCTCATTATTTATTTGATTTCATCCCATCATTTTATTTAAATTAAGTTTTATTTATTTATGACGAATTTCTAATTTTAGTAAATTAAAATTTCTATTGTGAATTGTAATAAAAAATTAATTAAGTAGAATTTATATATAAGTAGGGCTTATATAATTTTAAATTTATATAAATTTTAAAATTAATTTAAATAATAAAATATATAATTATAAATAATATAAAAAAAATTAAAAATATTTTTATCTATTCATAAATTCGCCCATTATTCATATTTTTATATATACTAAAAATATAGTATATATACTTTTAAGGGAGCCGCATTTAGTAACTTTCAAAAGTTAACAATATAGAAGCCAAATTGACTTTCTCTTAATCAGGAAGACAAATAAAGCTTTATGCAAGGATTGCAAGGTCATTCTGGAAGAGGTTTTAACAAGTGAACATCGGTTAGTGGTCTTGGATGTCAAGTTTAGGAATAATTCAGGTAAGGCTAAAAGAAATATTGTAGCTCTAATAAAGTGGTGAGAGTTCAAAGGAGTAAAGAAAGCGAAGTTCAAAAATGAGCTTCTCGAGTCCAAAGTAGGGAAGCTGAATGTGGAGGCGAATGACATATGGATACAAATGGCATCAAATATTAGAGAAGTATCTAAAAAAGTACTTGGAGAGTCTAGAGGATATGGACTACCCTTAAAAGAGAGATGGTGGTGAAATGAGGAAGTACAAAAGGCAGTGAAGAGAAAGAGTGAATGGTACAAGAAATTACCTAAGTGTGATAATAATGAGGCTTATGAACAGTACAAGATAGTAAAAAAAGAGACAAAAAAGGTGATTTGCTAAGCAAGAACACAGGCCTTTGAAAAGTTATATGAGAAACTTAAAACTAAAGAAGAGGAGAAAGATATTTATAGATTAGCAAGGAGGAGAGAAAAGAAATATTAAGAATCTTAATCAAGTTAGGTGCATTAAGGATAAAGAAGGAAAAATGTTGGTGAAAGATGAGGATATTAAAGAAAGATGAAGAAATTATTTTGATGATTTCTTTAATAATAGATAAAGTGGTAATAGCGTGAATATAGACTACAGAGCAATAGAAAATAATGTAAATTATACTAGAATGATTAAATCTTTAGAAGTAAATGAAGCACTTAAGAAAATGAAAGTGGGTAAAGCCTGTAGACCCGATGCAATATCAATTGAAGTGTGAAAGTGTTTGAGAGATGTGGGAGTGACATGGTTAACTAAATTGTTTAATAAGATTCTAAACTCAAACAAAATGCTTGATGAATGGAGGAGGATTATTTTAGTACCTATTTTTAAAAATAAGGGAGACACATATAATTGCTCAAACTATAGGGAAATTGAACTCATGAGCCATACTATGGAGTTATGGGAGAGAGTTGTGGAATATCGACTACGTCATGATGCTTCTATCTCTCCCAATCAATTTGACTTTATGCCCGGTTGTTCAATTATGAAAGCGATCTCTCTCTTTAGAAGCTTGATGGAGAAATATAGAGATATGAAGAAGGATCTACATATGGTTTTTATCGATTTGGAGAAGGCTTATGATAGTGTTCCAAAATATATCTTATGGAGAGTGTTAGAACAAAAGAGGGTATCTATTAGGTACATACAAGTGTTGAAAGATATGTATGAAGGAGCAACTACTATTGTGCGCACAGTGGGAGAGGACACAAGAGATTTTTCTATCTCAATTGAATTACACCAAGGTTCAACTGTGAGCCCTTACTTTTTTACATTAGCTCTAGATGAATTGATCAAACATATAAAAGAGAGTATCCTTTGGTGCATGATGTTTATGGATGATATAGTTCTGATAGATGAGACTCGAGGAGTCAATAGAAAGTTAGAGCTTTGAAAAAGTACTCTAGAGTCAAAGGACTTTAAGTTAAATAGAATAAAGACCAAATACATGCATTGCAAGTTCAGTGAAGACCGAACTCGTGATAGGGAAGGAGTTAGTTTAGATGGAGTGGTATTGCTCCAAAGTAATCACTTTAAATATCTTGGATCAATTCTTCAAGTAGATGGGGGATGTAAGGAGGATGTTATTCATAGGATTAAAGCTAGATGGTTGAGGTAAAGACATGCCACGGGAGTTTTATGTGATCGCAAGATTCCCAATAAGTTGAAAGGAAAATTTTACTGTACAATCATATGACCGGCCATATTATATAGTAGTGAGTATCGGATAATAAAGGAGCCGTATGTGTCTAAAATGAGAGTTGCGGAGATAAGAATGTTAAAGTGGATGAGTGGCCATATTATACTAGATAAAGTCCATAATGAGAGTATTAGAGAAAAGGTAGGAGTGGTGCCAATTGAGGATAAGTTGAGAGAAGGAAGATTGAGGTGGTTTGGTCATGTGAAACGTAGACATACAGAGACTTCAGTTAGACAAGTAGAGCACATTGGGTTAGAGGATAGAAAGAAAAGAATGTGTAGACCTAAACTGACTTGCAAAAGAGTAGTACAATATGACCTAGAAACATTACACATTTCCGAGGATTTAACCCAAAATTTTTTAGAGTGGAGAAAGAGAATCCATAGAGCCGATCCCAATAAATTTTTGAGATAAAAGTTTAATTGAGTTGAGTTGAATATTTTCTAATGTACATTGTACATTATCTATGCTTATTGGACTTATTCATAAAAAAGATGTATTCTTATTCATACTTATTCATAATTTAATTTTCTTTATATTTAATTTTTTAAAAAAATTCATACTAATTAATTAAGAAATCTTAAATTTAATAGAAATTTTTTTAGAGTAAGTGTAATAAAAAAAATAAAATTAAAGTAAGAATCTAAATTAAAACTATGTAAACATATAAAAGCACTTTCATTATTTTTTAGTTATATTTATTTAAGTAAACAATATGTATTTTTATTTATTAATATAATATCTTTTATTTTCAGGATTCAAATTATCTGTCTTATTAGGTATAATACTTTCTGCTCCCAAATTTTTTTGTCATTTACAATTTTTTAAAAATTTAAATTAGTCCTAATATTAAAAGTTTATTTTTTTTTTACTTTTTGCTATTATAGTCAATTCTTCAATTTTTGAAACTTTTAGTCTAATTTTGTCACGACCCAACCTATGGGCCGGACTGGCACTAGGACCTGGGCTAGCCTAAAGCCCCTGAGGCTCGTAGTAAGCCTAACTATTCCTTAACCCAACTCTAAGGCCCATTTGGGCCCAATTTCAAGAAAACAACCAGACAGAGTCCGGCCATAAAATGGACCTTCCAACGGGGAGTTTTTGACTCACCCGACCTGTAAACACAATATATATCAATTGGGGAGCTCAGCTCACTCTCCACATACACAAATCATCATAAAAATAAATGGGAGCTCAGCTCCCTCATCCAGTCCATCAAACATGCATACAATAATAAGTTTACAGGTCCAGAGTAAAAATTTATATTACAGACCCAATTCAATAAATACTTCTAACACATGCGGAAATTCTAGAGTTAACAGGTTTATACAGACATTAATAAATAAACTGCGAGGGAGAAAAGCAGGTTAACCTCAAAAATATCCTCCTGTGGCCTGGAAAAATATTGAACAGGAGTGAGCGTTCGACTCAGAGAGTAAAATATCAATTTTAACCATAATCTCTATAACTATCTAATACTAATGCAACCTGTAGAGTGAAATGTAACATCAACAATGAATTCACATCATAACAGTAAAAAGGTAATTTGGAGCACTCACACACCCAGTAATAGCAATCATAATATATGAGAGCTGATCCCCTATACAGCTCTCTTAAATCCAACCTGTGCCAGCGAAGAACTCAGCTCGAACTTCCACTTAATAACCAAATCGGGGTCCCAGCGAAGAACTCAAGCCGTGTCTACCCCGAAGGACCGGGTCCCAGCGAAGATCTCAAGCCGTGTCTACCCGTCCTATCCATAGTCTACACCACATCACACGCACGCCAACGTACGCACACTGCTCCAAATTACCACAACAACATCCATGGCACTTTAACAGTTATGAATGCAACATAAATCGTGCCTAGAGCTTAACTACATAAATATATGCATATAAGTGATGCATGGGCATGCTTGAACATATAATAATATCGAAATTACAATTAAAATTAATATTTTACTCATAGACTTAACAACGGTCACTGTGGTGGCTGGGCGGAGGAAGAAGGCTGTCCCGGCTCACCTGACAATTACATTACAATTATTTAATACAAATGACTCAATACAAATCAAGAAAAGACCAAATACGTCCTAAGTCGTGCCGAAAATTCGGCAGAGTCTCCCCTATACTTAGAACCTACCCAACCTGCAAAAGGGCTCAAAACACAAGGCAGGGGAGCCTTAACAACCTACCCTCGCTTCGGGGGCCTTTTCCGCGTTCGAGCGGCCGTGGCTAGGCGGTGAGGGGCCGTGGCGGCGCTGGGTGGGAGGCGGCGCGGCAAGGGGAGAAGGGAGGAGAGAGAAAACGGGAGAGAAGGAGAAGAAGAAAAACGCGCGCGGGAGAGGAAGAAAAAGGAAGAAGAAGGGCCGGTCCGATTAGGCCGGTCCGATCCGGTCCGGTTCGATTCGGCCGATTCGATTCAGAATACAAAATTTTAAATTTTTACTCTGCCTTGGGACCGAAAACGAGGTTCAAAAATTCCAAAAAAAATTCCAGAAAACTCAGAAAAATTCATAGACTCCAAATATAATTTTAGTTTTGCAACGTGGTCTTTAAATTAATTTTTAAAAATCATCAAAGTTTATATTTTCGGAAAATCGAACCCGATTTTTAAAATCCGAAAAAATCTCAAATAATTTCTTAAAATTTAAATAAAATTAAAATATCAATATTACTCATAAAATAATAAAATTTAAAATTTTTGGGGTGTTACATTCTTCCCCCCTTACAGAAAATTCGTCCTCGAATTTTACACAAGGCAGAATAAAGTACATGATTACACATTGAACAGATAAGGGTACTTACTACGCATGTCCCATTCTGACTCCCAGGTGCACTCTTCCACTGACTGGCTCCTCCACAAAACCTTAACCATAGGGATCTGTTTTGATCTTAGCTGTCTCACTTGGTAGTCCACTATGGCTACAGGTTGCTCCTCAAATGTCAAGTTTTCTTTTAGCTCTATTACATCCGGCTGTAGTACATAAGAAGGATCTGGAATATATTTCCTGAGCATGGAGATGTGAAACACAGGATGAACATGAGAAAGGTTGGGTGGTAGCTCCAACCAGTAGGCAACTGCTCCAACTCTATCAGTAACCTCAAAAGGTCCAATATACCGAGGTGTCAACTTGCCATTCTTTCCAAATCTCATAACTCCCTTCATCGGAGAAACTTTCAAGAATACATAGTCGCCTACTGCAAACTCTACATCCCTCCGTCTAGGGTCTGCATAACTCTTCTGCCTACCGAAAGCTGTTTTCAATCGTTCCCTGATTAAAGGAACTATCTCCGAAGTGTATTGCACTAGGTCTACATCATGCACCTTCGCTTCTCCCATTTCCGTCCAACACAGAGGAGACCTACACTTTCTTCCATATAGTGCCTCATAGGATGCCATCCCTATGCTGGAATGGTAACTGTTGTTGTAGGCAAACTCCACCAAAGCTAGCTGATCATCCCATTGACCTCTAAAATCCAAAACACTCATGCGAAGCATGTCTTCCAATGTTTGGATTGTCATTTCGGACTGTCCGTCTGTCTGAGGTTGGAAAGCCGTATTGAAGTTCAACTGTGTGCCAATTGCCTCCTGCAACTTTCTCCAAAACCGAGAAGTGAACTGGGGCCCTTTGTCAGATATTATGGAAGCCGGAACTCTATGCAATCTGACGATTTCTCGAATATAGAGTCGGGCGTACTGTGCAATAGAATATGTAGTCTTCACAGGCAAGAAGTGAGCTGATTTGGTTAGGCGATGTCGACACCATATTTTGGCCGATCCCCAAAATCAATAAAACTTTGGAACTGACCTCAGTACTAAGTCTCCTTTTGACAGCTAATCACATTTCCGATCTCTCTTTGATAAACATTCACATTTCCGATCTCTCTGATAGACAGCCACATTTCCGATCTCTCCTCACAGAGAATTAAATCCATACTGGGTCCTCACTTCAGTCAGAGCCTTACCAGTCTATTAAATCGCTCACCGATCTCTCCGACCCGTTGTAGTATAAACAAAGTGAACTAGATCTTTTCTTACCAGTTTTATTGCCGATCTCCCTTTCAAAAGTTTAAGAGTTAAGGTTTTGATCCGGTTTAATGAAGATTTCGATCTTAGGTGTTCAAATCAAATTTCCAATTTTAATCAAGTCCCGTTCAGCATTTCTTCCCTACCGATCTCATGATCATTGTGTTTTCCGATCTCTCACACTTAGGTTAATAATCATCTTCAGTTATTTTAACATACTCAGACAATCAGGTGCTTAATAATTTAGAAATTTTCCGATCATAACCATTCATTGAACAAAAAGGGCATTCCACTTCATTTCATTTCAAAATTTTTTACAAGTCATTGGTGAGGATCACCCCACTGATCTGTTGGCTCATTTTCTCTCACCACCTCGGCCTCCTCTTAGATTTCCACCTCGCCGGGGCAGTCGGCCATCAAGAGAAGTCCCCTGCAGTAACGCTTTTGGAGCTCGGCCAAGAGGTCCTTGTGAGCATTCACATAGGCACCAGCTATCCCCGTCACCATTTCCTCGTCTTTCGCCTTAAGCTCCTCGATAAGCTGGGCGACCTGAGAAGTTTCGTTGGCCCGGAGCGCCTCGACTTCCCTGAGAGCCCGATCCCTTTCAGCCAGAACATGATTCTGTTCGGGGAATCGAAATTAAAAGAGATCGGAAGAGATCGGAAGAGAGTTCTTATCCAGTTAATTTAAAAGATCCCATTCAGATCGGAAGAGAGTTCTTATCCAGTTAATTTAAAAGAGATCGGAAGAAAGTTCAATCGAAATTAACATGTAGCTGAAATTAAAATTCGGGGAATCGAAAAGATCCCATTCAGATTCCTGTTAATTTAAAAGAGATCGGAAGAGAGTTCTTATCCAGTCTCAAATCGAAATTTTAATAAACACTTAATAGAGATTGGAAGAGAGTTCTTATCCGATTCTCAACTCAAAATTTAAAATAAATACTTAATAGAGATTGGAGGAGATTTCTTATCCGGTCTCAACTCAAAATTTTAATAAATATTAAATAGAGATCGGAGGAGGGTTCTTATCCGGTCTCATTTCAAAATCTTAATAAACATTAAATAGAAATTGGAGGAAAATTCTTATCCGATCCCTGAGCTAAAACTTTAATGAATACTTAAAAGAGATCGGAGGAGAGTTCTTATCCGATCCTCAATCCTAAATTTTAAATACCCCAAAAGAGACTAGAGGAGGATTCTTATCCGATCTCCTCTCAGAATTTAAGAGAGATAGGAGGAGAGTTCTTATCCGATTCTCACACCTAATTTTAACCTACAACCAAAAATGATATGCGACGTCAATTCACTAAGGTTGTCTCATTTACTTATGTATCTGGGCGATCCAAATTTAGTGAAAAATCAAATGCTCCTTTAGTGAAAAGGATCAACATGTCCATTCAAGTCCTCCTAACTAATGCAAAGTTAAATCTACTTGCCCTTATTAAGGGACGAGGTGGGGTGCCTAACACCTTCCCCACCCGTTTACGGACCCCGAACCTAGAATCTCTGTTTTGAAGTGGTTTTATTTCAATTTATCCCCACAAATGGTTTTTTTTAGTTACCCTCAAAACTAAGGTGGCGACTCCTCACTCTTTCCCACTTCGGTGAGTGATCGTCCAGGCGACCGCAAAATCCCTTGCGACAGCTTGGCGACTCCGCTGGGGACTAGCAAAGACTGACTTAACCCCGGTCTAGTGGTCCAAGAGTAGATTTAATTTTGTCCAATCAAATTATAGTTAGATGGGCTCATTCGGCGATGTTTTATACATTATTGCTGTTAACTATTTTGCTTGTTTTACAGTCTTATTTCCTACAGTGTTCTTCGTTTCAAAAAAAGAAAAAGAAAAAAAAGGAAAAATAAAATCCCCCTGAATTGGGAAGAGGTAAAGGTGTCCCTTCACACACTGAACACTCACATGATGTCCTCACACACTTGGGCCCTATACCCGGGCTTTCTTACCCTTTTAGGAAAATAGGAGGGGGTCATGTAGCGGTACCCGTGGGTTTTACCCCGTTAGTATCCGTGAAGGCTTCTGCTCAAATTGAAACTTGTTCTATTCACTGTGATACCCGTGGAATTTTCCCTATAATATTATAGGGGTAGAATGGGGCTCTACTGTTTACAGTAGGGGCAATTTGGGAACCTGTGGATTTTTAGAAAATTAGACCCTGAGCTAAACTATCACGATAGCTGAAAACCGTAGTAAGCTACCTTGTAAGGTAGAACTACCCAAATAGGTAGCGCTCGTCCAATATCAGGAGTCTCCCTATTATAAGACAAAAGGGGCATACTTACTCTCATCCTTTTTTGCTTTAATTTCCTTTTGTTCATTTTGTGAGGGTAATTTTGAATTTTACTGAAACACCTACACATTTTCCTACTCTGATAAATGTGTACAGTATGATTCAAAATTACCCTAATTTATCTTGCTAACAAATTTTCCCGCAGGCATTACCAAACCAAGAGTCTGTAAAAGGATAGGCATCATATTTATCATGGCATCCTCGAGTCAGTCGGCAGAAGTTCAGAATGCTAAACTTTGGTCCAAATCGATTCATACTCCAGTACCCCCACAAAATAATGTTTCCAAGGCACATGCTAGCTTACTACCTTCATTAGATCTGGATGGAATTGAAGTCAGAATGAACAGCCTCGAGAGTCTGTCTGATGGATGGAGGTCGCTTCCCGATCAGGTCAAGGCACGATTTGAAGAGAAGTACGGGAAGATTGCAACCTTAATGCGAGTCAAGGTCCAAATCCCGGCATTAAAAGCCATGTTGTCTGTTTGGAACCCCAAGTACGGGGTATTCTCTTTCAATGATATTGATACAGTTCCCACTATGGAAGAATATCAGGCATTACTAGGGGTCCCTTATTCAACACAGAATCGGATCTACCTACACCTTGAGCATAGGCAAACCTGAAAACGATTAACATATTTGTTGGGCATCCCTTCGGAGGAAGCAAAGTAAAAAGAAACTGTCAAAGGAAACACACACGGTTGGTATTGGACATATCTCCAGAAATGGTTAGAGCAGTATCTCCAAGAGGAACAGTGGGAAAAGGAAAAAGACTCTCTCCAAGCTGAGGTAAAAGAAGCGAAATTACAGAATAGTAAGCTTCAGGAAAAGATGAAATACCAAGAGGTGCTCATTGAAGAGTATAAACAGGAAAACAAAAAGAAGAAGCTCGAATTAAAAGAACAGGCACTACTCATTAACGATATCTTGAAAGAGTGTGCTAAGGAAAGGAAAGAGAAAGAAAAACAAGCTGCTCTCTATCAAGGACTGAAAGAGAATGTTGACCAGCTAGAAAGAGCAATAGCACAGGGAAAGCAATAACTCTTACCTGAATCCGAGTATGCTCTAAAAACATTCGATCCTGCCAAACAAGAAGAAAGGTTATATGAGTATCTCAGGAAATTTCATCTCATTATAAAAAACCTCCCAGAACCTAGACCGATGTAAAGAACACGGTGTACAAATTATTCAGTTAATGAAATGATTTCTGGACCATTGTTTAGTAAATTTGTGAATGAATAATATGACTCCCGTAGGAACTTCCTCGCTAGGGTTATGTGAAAAATTAAATGCGCTATATGGACAGGTATCATAAATGCGCATTCAATCCAGTCATTCACAGTCAGACTATCGAACGATGCCATGATAAAATTGGGGCGATTATCCTTTTACAGATTTCAACCTGGCTCTCAAATGCCACTGTATCCTTCGTCCAAACTAGGACTTTTAATTCCTTAGCAAAATTCAAAGTTCATTTAAAATTTTCTTTTTTTTACTCCTTACAGGAAATCAATATTGTTTCAAACAAAGCAAGTCTGATCAAGCACACGGTTCAACCCAAGCGAGTGTACTTAACAAGATCTCGGACAAAGAAGATAATGGAAGATCAGGAACAAGTACAGAACCTCTGAGGGCAAGTTTAGAATTAAAAGATCAGGTCTCAGAACTCATGAGACTAATGAGGGAAATGTCCTAGAATAAACCCACAGTAGAGCCTAGCCTACCACTACCTCCTCCACCTCCTACAACAAATGATCCTCACCAAGCTTCAACTTCTTTTACCTTTCAGTCTCCCATCCCGGACCCGACAATTACTGTCAATCCGGTTACTACAAATAATGACCTACCTTACTCTCATTACCCAACCATTCAAAACACCGACCCATACCCTTCAAATGTGATCCCTCCCATTCACTTCACCCCTCATCTCCCGACTGGGGGAGTATTCCACGCAGTGGGGGGAGAAAATAAGTCAAAAGAAAGTGAGAAACTATATGCTCTAGAGGAGAGATTGAGAGCAATTGAAGGGCTGAATATGTATGGTTCAGTCGATGTGGCGTCACTAAGACTGGTGCCAGATGTGGTGGTGCCACCCAAATTCAAGGTTCCAGATTTCGACAAGTACACCGGGAACTCAGATCCCCGCATCCACCTGGCAACCTACATTGCCAAAATGTCTGCCCTAACAGAAGATGACAGACTTCTCATTCACTTCTTTCACGAGAGCCTCTCCGGAGCAGCTCTAAGATGGTGCATACAATTGGACAGGAGCAAGCTGCACTCCTGGAAGGATTTAGCTGATGCCTTCTTGAAGCAATATAAATTCAATTGTGATGCGGCACCCACGAGGAGGGACCTCCAGAACTTGGCGCAGAAAGACCGGGAAAGTTTCAAGCAGTATGCCCAGAGATGGAGAAAAAAAGCGGCGGAAGTATACCCTTCGGTGACCGACAATGAACTATGTTCACTGTTTATCAAGACTTTGAAGGCTCCCTACTTCAACTTGATGATTGGAAACACTTCCAACAGCTTCTCTGACATCATCCAGGCGGGTGAGAGAATTGAGGCCAACTTAAGAATGGGACGTCTACAGGAGTCAGCTGAGAACCCTGCAAAGAAGACTGCCAGCTTTGGCAAGAAAAAGGAGGGTGATGTGCATTCCGTCACCCGTCAGAATAATTACTCCCCACTTCCCCAAAATAACTACCGGCCATATCCTTCCTCTCATGGCCAAACAGTAGCAAACATTCCACCTCCTTTCCCTAATTATCCACACCCGCGCCCACAATATCCCCCACCTACAAATTACCAACCAAGACCATCTCCTCCTCCTGCTCAACCAAGACTACCACAAAACAACCTAAGACCCCTAAGAAACCCTGATCCACCTCTTCCCCTCCCACTCAGTGAAATATACCGATACCTTGTCAGTATCAACCAAATTGTACCAGTCCCCCTAGACCCAATTTAGCCGCCATACCCCAGGTGGTATGATGCCACTGCCCGTTGTGAGTACCATGGAGGGGCACAAGGGTATTCAACTGACAACTGTGGTGCACTCAGAGGGAGAGTGCACGCTTTAATCCGAAACAGGTGGTTGAAGATTGAGGGAAATGGTTCCCTCCCCAATGTTACCTCGAACCCATTGCCTAACCATAATGCAGGCAATTGTGTAAATATGATAGAGCCTGATGAAGGGGGATCAACACTGGAAGTAAACAAGCTGGTTCCTTACTTTAAGGAAATTTTTGCTCTAGCAATAAGGGAAGGTTACCTCTGCCCTCAGGTAGCAGGATTGGAAGAGAGTACGGGGTGTCCTTATCATGGAAGGGTAGTTGATCACGAGCTGCAGGGCTGTGAGGGATTCAGGCAAGAGGTTCGGAACTTATTGTCTCTCAAGGTTCTGAGATGCCAGACGAGGTCGAAGATGGAAGAGGGAGTGAATACCACTAGATACAATCAGAACGCTTCTACCTCCAAACCCAGAATCACCTTCTCTCCACCAATAGCCTCACCACCAGTAACTGTTATCCGAACTCCTCCTCAGCTCCCTGTTACCAACACCCACGCCATACCTTGGAACTACAATTTCCAAGTCTTCACCCAAGGAGCATTAAGCAGTACATCAGCTCCTAATCTGGCCTCAACTCCGGCACCACCAAAACCATGCTTTACCCCGCATGAACATTTTAAAATGACTTATGCCAGACCTGCCACCAGTGCTACTCCCCAGGATGATCCCCAACCCGTCGCTGCCACAAAGCCCTCCTCCCTTGAGCAAGAGGTCGAGTTCATAACTCGAAGTGGGAGGTGTTACAGTAACGAAGAAAAAGAAAAGAGAAAAGGGAAAGTAAAGGTGGGAGAGTCATGGAAGAATGCAGAAGAGGAGGTTGAGAAGACGGAGGAAGCAGAGCCTGCTGAGCATAAAGCAGAGGAGGAGTTGTTACTCCAAATAATGAAACAAAGTGAGTATGATGTGGTGGAACAGTTGAGGAAAACGCCTACACGAATTTCACTGTTGTCACTGATCTTGAGCTCGGAGGTGCACCGTCAAGCCCTGCAGAAAATTCTGGATCAGGCCTTTATAAACCCCGACATTACTCCGGGGCAGTTCGAGAAGATAGTGGGACAAATCCAGGCATCCAGCTTTGTTACTTTCTCGGAGGACGAGATAGACCCTGCGGGTTTAAGGCACACTAAGGCTCTACATGTAACAGTGAAGTGTAAGGGTTGTATAGTAGCTAAGGTACTTATTGATAACGGGTCAGCTCTCAACGTACTCCCTAGCGCTACCTTAGCTAGGTTGCCAGTTGACCAATCGGATATACGTCAAAGTGCTATGGTGGTAAGAGCCTTTGACGGTACCAGGAGAGAAGTGTTGGGAGATATTGACTTGCCACTTCAGATTGGCGCAGGCACTTTCAGCGTCACATTCCAGGTGATGAATATAGAGCCGGCCTACACTATGTTGTTGGGGAGGCCTTGGATCCATTCTGCCAATGCCGCTCCCTCAACTCTGCACTAGAGAATAAAATACATCATGGATGGCAGAATCATCACGGTGAGAGGAGAAGAAGCCATATTAGTCACCAAGCCACAATCACTTCCTTACGTAGAAGCGGCCGAGGAGTCGTTGGAAAGTTCTTTCCAGGCCCTTGAGTTACAAGAAACCAGAAATGAAGGGGCTATGGCTATGGTGGCCAAAGTAATGTCAAGGAATGGATATCAGGAGGGAAAAGGGCTAGGAACTGCCTTGCAAGGAATTGTGGAACCCATACCGGCTATTCAGAAGGTAGGCCGTTGTGGTTTGGGATATGAGGAGGATGCCCTCATGGATGGGCGATTCTGGATGAGGAAAATACTTCGGGATCAGAGGTTCGATCAGAAAATGGGCAAAGGAAGGGTAGTCCCGAGAATCACGGAGATCTTCACGAAACCGGTCATTCAACATCCGGCAAATACAGAAGAATCGCCCGATGATCCATCCATAGATGTCATCCAACTGGATTCTTTGTATGAGGCCTTAGTCTCGCCAATAGCGGAGGGGCAGGAATTGGACAACTGGACGGCAGAGGACATCCCTGTACTCAATTCCGAGTAAAGTACCTTTGGTTATCTACACTTGATCATTTTGTCCATGGTGACAAGTGTAATACTGTAAATGGACCTTTTTCTTATGGCACAAACGTTAATGAATTAATAGCGCATTTTAAATCCAATTCTCTCTTTCTTTTGAATTCCATCCTTATAATATATTTTTTTTTCATTCAGGACCATTCATCAATTAACACCTAATAATCCAATAGACTCAGAAATTCCTCTGGTTAATTTCGAAATCCCCATAACTGCCATTACTTCAAATGATTCTGAGGAAGACCCTACACAAGAAGACAGTGAAAAGGATGAGCCCTCCCTCGTGCCTTGTGGAGACGAAACGCGCACCATAAATTTAGGCACAGAAGAAGTAAAAAGGGAACTCAAGGTAGTGGAGAGCGAAGAATTGGGAGATATGATCAATCTGCTTAAAGAATTCCTCGACGTATTTTCCTGGAGCTATGATGATATGGTGGGTTTGGACCCCCAGATAGTGACGCACAAAATTCCCCTAATTCCAGGGACAGTCCCGGTAAAGCAGAAGTTAAGGAGAATGAATCCCGACACACTGCTCAAAGTTCGGGATGAAGTCAAGAAACAGTATGACGCTGGGTTCCTGGAAGTGGTCAAATATCCCCAATGGATAGCTAATGTGGTCCCGGTAATGAAGAAGGACGGGAGAGTTCGGGTGTGCGTCGATTACAGGGATCTCAATAAAGCGAGCTTGAAAGACGATTTCCCTCTCCCTCACATTGATGTGTTAGTTGACAATGCTGCGGGATTGGGCAGGTGTTCGTGTATTGATGGGGCATCAGGGTATAATCAGATTCCGATGGATGAAGAAGATAAGGATGAAACTGCTTTCATCACTCAATGGGGAGTATTTTGCTATCGGGTCATGCCCTTCGGGTTGAAGAATGCTGGTGCTACCTACCAGCGTGCAATGGTCACATTATTCCACGATATGATGCACAAAGAGGTGGAAGTGTATGTGGATGATATGATCATCAAATCCCGGGGAGAAGAAAGTCATGTGCAGGTACTGAGAAAAGTATTCGAGAGGCTCAGGAAATACCAGTTGAAACTGAACCCTACCAAATGTATATTTGGAGCTAGATCGGGGAAGTTGTTGGGATTCATAGTAAGCGAGAGGGGAATAGAGGTTGATCCAGACAAAGTTCGAGCTATTCAAGAGATGCCATCCCCAAGAACAGAAAGGGAGGTGCGCAGTTTTCTGGGAAAGTTGAACTACATTTCAAGATTTATTTCAAAACACACTGCCAAAGCTGAGCCAATTTTGAGCTACTCGGAAGAACAACTCCACCCAATGGGATTCGGTTGCCAAGAGGCTTTTGAGAAGATCAAGCGATGTCTGTCAAACCCACGATATTAGTCCCACAGTGGCGAAAGGCCTCTTATCTTGTATATGGCAGTCCACCAGAACTCGATGGGATGTGTTTTGGGACAACATGATGATATCGGCCGAAAAGAGAGGGCTATTTATTACCTGAGTAAGAAGTTCAATGATTGTGAGTCAAGGTACTCTTACTTAGAAATGACTTGCTGCGCGTTAGCCTGGACAGCAAATCGCCTCAAGCACTACATGTTGAACCACAAGATGTGGCTCATCTCCAGGATGGATCCTATCAAATATGTATTCGAAAGCCCATTCGTGCCAGGTAGGATAGCCAAGTGGCAGGTTATACTCTCCCAGTATGACATAATCTATATGACCCGGAAAGCGGTAAAAGGTAGCGTGATTGCCGACCTCCTAGCAGAAAATCCTATCCAGGATTACGAAGCTCTGGATTTTGAGTTCCCTGATGAGCATATTAATAAAGTAGACCGCGAAGAAGAGGGGCCAGCCGATGTATGGGAAATATACTTCGACGGAGCTGTCAATTTGTCCGGGAATGGAATTGGAGCTGTATTAATATCCTCAGATGGAAAGCACTTCCCGATAGCCGTTAATCTGAGATTCGACTGCACCAACAACGTCGCGGAATATGAAGCTTGTGTGATAGGTCTACAGGCCGCCATCGAAATGAAAATCAGGAAGCTGGAGGTATACGGAGACTCAGTCCTGATTATTTATCAAGTCAAGGGAGAATGGCAAACCAAGGATCCCAAGCTAATCCCGTATCAGAAGTACCTATTGGAGCTGATCAAGAAATTCGAAGAAATCTCTTTCGCTCACCTTAGTAGGGACAAGAATCAATTTGCTGATGCCTTAGCTACTCTAGCTGTTATGGCTCAAATCAAAGAGGGTAAGAGGGCTCAGACATTGAAGATTAAAGCAAGAAGTGAGCCAGCATATTGCTTCATGATTGAAGAAGAGCCCGATAGAAAGCCTTGGTATCATGACATCCTGGTCTACTGTAGAACCAGAGAATTCCCTTTGGGGGCAAGCAAAAAAAAGATGATTCGGAGATTAGCATTGGGATACTTCCCCAGTGGAGAGACCCTATACAAAAGGAGCTCCAACGGCGAATTATTGAGATGTGTGGACGCAAAGGAGGTGAAGAAAATCCTTTTTGAGACTCATGAGGGAAATTGTGCAACCCATGCCAATGGGCACATGATGGCTAAGCAAATCATGCGACGTGGGTATTTTTGGACCACAATGGAAAAGGATTGCGTCGAGTATTTCCAAAAATGCCATAAGTGTCAAATCTATGCCGATCCAATCAATGTGCCACCTCACAAGTTGTTCAACCTCGTCTCACCATGGCCTTTCGCAATGTGGGGCATCGATGTGATTGGTCCCATAAATCCCAAGGCATCCAATGGGCACAGATTCATCCTTGTGGCCATCAACTATTTCTCCAAGTGGGTCGAAGCAACATCCTATGTTCACATCACACAGAATACGTTTCTCAGATTCCTCAGAAGCAACATCATCTGCCGGCATGGCCTCCCTAATAAAATCGTCACTGATAACGCTAAGAATCTGAATGGTCTAAAGATCTAGAAATTGTGTGATCAATACAAAATCCGACACCTCAATTCCTCCCCATACCGTCCCCAGATGAATGGAGCGGTGGAAGCTGCGAACAAAAACCTCAAGAGGATAATCCGGAAAATGACGGTCATGTATAGGGATTGGCATTATATGCTTCCTTACGCTCTTCACGCATACCGAACTTCCGTGAGAACCTCGACCGGGGCAACTCCATACTCGCTGGTTTACGGCATGGAAGCAGTATTGCCTATTGAAGTTGAAATTCCTTCCCTAAGGATTCTGAAGGAGTCAGGAATTAATGAGTCAGAATGGATTCGGTCAAGATTGGATCAGTTAAACTTGCTTGATGAGAAAAGGTTAGCAGCAGCATGTCATGGGCAGTTATACCAGATGAGGATGGCTAGAGCATTTGATAAAAGCGTTCGCCCGCGCGAATTCCAACCCGGGGACTTAGTTCTGAAGAAAGTATTGCCGAATCAAAATGATCCCCGGGGCAAATGGTCACCAACCTACGAGGGACCTTATGTGGTTAAAAAGGCATTTTCTGGAGGAGCCTTGATCTTGACCCACATGGACGGTGAAGAGTTTCCGAGACCTGTGAATGCCGACACCGTCAAGAAATACTAAGCCTAAAAAAAAAAAAAAGAGTAGAAGTGAAAACCCGAAAGGGCGCTCCTAGCAAAATGTGTAAAAGAAGGCGAAAACCCCAAAGGGGCGCTTTCTGCAAAATGAGTGAAGGATGAAAACCCGAAAGGGCATCCTGAAAAAGTGAGTTATCAAAAAAAAAATAATAATAAATAAATAAATAAAAATTTAGGGGTGAAAACCCGAAAAGGCATCCCGAGAACAAAAGGGAGAAATAAGGAATGGGAGGCATGAAACCAGGATGAAGAGGAAACTGTCACGGCATGATGCTTCAGAGAACTTGAAATAATGGCAGTTAAGGGATTCCAAAGCCAGCCACAAGGAATATGTGAGATCTATCCTTGTACCCTTCTTCTTTGAAACTTCTTCTTTGTTTATATTAAACCGTAATAAAATCGCACTTCATTCCCTATGCTTCTATCTTTCCCTCATATTCTTTCCCTTATATTTATCTTTCTGCAATCTCGTTATTTAATGCGCTATTTAAATCAGTTAAAATTTTTGCCATAAGATTAAGATTTGACAATTGATAACCTCACGTACTTTACTATGAGATTTGCAGGGAATGACAAAAAAAAAAAAAAAACTAGAGGTGAAAACCTGAAAGGGCGCTTCTAGTCATATAGACGAAGGGGAAGTGAAAACCTCCGAGGATGCTTTTCAGAAAAATCTGAAAAACAAAATGGGGCATTTCAAGAAACAAGGCCATAGGTCAAGTCTTGCAACTCGTCCTCCATTCGTCATTGGTCTTCGGGATTCTGTTAAGTACACTTCATTGGGGAAGAATTTCTTGCGTTCGGATTAGACTTGTTTTGTGAGTGCAATTTAAATTTCCTGCCATTTTTAATTTTCTGCAATTTAAATTTCCTGTTATCAACCTCTGGTTCCTTGATCCAAGTTGATTTTAATTTCTTGCAATTTAAATTTCCTGTTATCAACCTCTGGTTCCTTGATCCAAGTTGATTTTAATTTCTTGCAATTTAAATTTCCTGTTATCAACCTCTGGTTCCTTGATCCAAGTTGATTTTAATTTCTTGCAATTTAAATTTCCTGTTATCAACCTCTAGTTCCTTGATCTAAGTTGATTTTAATTTCTTGCAATTTCCTATTTCCTGTTATCAACCTCTGGTTCCTTGATCCAAGTTGATTTTAATTTCTTGCAATTTAAATTTCCTGTTATCAACCTCTAGTTCCTTGATCTAAGTTGATTTTAATTTCTTGCAATTTCCTATTTCCTGTTATCGACCTCTGGTTCCTTGATCTAAGTCGATTTTAATTTCTAGCAATTTAAATTTCCTGTTATCAACCTCTGGTTCCTTGATCCAAGTTGATTTTAATTTCTTGCAATTTAAATTTCCTGTTACCAACCTCTGGTTCCTTGATCTAAGTTGATTTTAATTTCCTGCATTTAAATTTCCTGTTATCAACCTCTGGTTCCTTGATCTAAGTTGATTTTAATTTTCTGCAATTTAAATTTCCTGTTATCAACCTCTGGTTCCTTGATCTGAGTTGATTTTAATTTCCTGCATTTAAATTTCCTGTTACCAACCTCTGGTTCCTTGATCCAAGTTGATTTTAATTTCTTGCAATTTAAATTTCCTGTTATCAACCTCTGGTTCCTTGATCCAAGTTGATTTTAACTTCTTGCAATTTAAATTTCCTGTTATCAACCTCTAGTTCCTTGATCTAAGTTGATTTTAATTTCTTGCAATTTCCTATTTTCTATTATCGACCTCTGGTTCCTTGATCTAAGTCGATTTTAATTTCTAGCAATTTAAATTTCCTGTTATCAACCTCTGGTTCCTTGATCCAAGTTGATCTTAATTTCTTGCAATTTAAATTTCCTGTTATCAACCTCTGGTTCCTTGATCTAAGTTGATTTTAATTTCCTACATTTAAATTTCCTGTTATCAACCTCTGGTTCCTTGATCCAAGTTGATTTTAATTTCTTGCAATTAAAATTTCCTGTTATCAACCTCTGGTTCCTTGATCTAAGTTGATTTTAATTTCCTGCATTTAAATTTCCTGTTATCGACCTCTGGTTCCTTGATCTAAGTCGATTTTAATTTCTAGCAATTTAAATTTCCTGCTATCAACCTCTGGTTCCTTGATCTAAGTTGATTTTAATTTCCTGCATTTAAATTTCCTGTTATCAACCTCTGGTTCCTTGATCTAAGTCGATTTTAATTTCTTGCAATTTAAATTTCCTGTTATCAACCTCTGGTTCCTTGATCTAAGTTGATTTTAATTTCCTTTCTTGCAATTTAAATTTCCTGTTATCAACCTCTGGTTTCTTGATCTAAGTTGATTTTAATTTCCTGTATTTAAATTTCCTGTTATCAACCTCTGGTTCCTTGATCCAAGTTGATTTTAATTTCTTGTAATTTAAATTTCCTGTTATCGACCTCTGGTTCCTTGATCTAAGTCGATTTTAATTTCTAGCAATTTAAATTTCCTGCTATCAACCTCTGGTTCCTTGATCTAAGTTAATTCTAATTTCCTGCAATTTAAATTTCCTGTTATCGACCTCTGGTTCCTTGATCTAAGTCGATTTTAATTTCTAGCAATTTAAATTTCCTGCTATCAACCTCTGGTTCCTTGATCTAAGTTGATTTTAATTTCCTGCAATTTAAATTTCCTGTTATCAACCTCTGGTTCCTTGATCTAAGTTGATTTTAATTTCCTGCATTTAAATTTCTTGTTATCAACCTCTGGTTCCTTGATCTAAGTTGATTTTAATTTCTTGCAATTTAAATTTCCTGTTATCAACCTCTAGTTCCTTGATCTAAGTTGATTTTAATTTCTTGCAATTTCCTATTTCCTGTTATCGACCTCTGGTTCCTTGATCTAAGTCGATTTTAATTTCTAGCAATTTACATTTTCTGTTATCAACCTCTGGTTCCTTGATCCAAGTTGATTTTAATTTTCTAAGTCTTTTAAACTTCTGTTGCCTATCTCTAGGTCACTGGTTTAGGTATGCTTCAGTTCCCTAACTTCGAGCACTTAATCGTCCAAAATATGAGTCTGAATCTTTACATAATTCCTACATGGGAAATTTTCCCTTTAATAGAAATTATGTAAAGAGGGGCAGCTGTCGACACCATATTTTGGCCGATCCCCAAAATCAATAAAACTTTGGAACTGACCTCAGCACTAAGTCTCCTTTTGACAGCTAATCACATTTCCGATCTCTCTTTGATAAACAGTCACATTTCCGATCTATCTGATAGACAGCCACATTTCCGATCTCTCCTCACAGAGAATTAAATCCATGCTGGGTCCTCACTTCAGTCAGAGCCTTACCAGTCTATTAAATCGCTCACCGATCTCTCCGACCCGTTGTAGTATAAACAAAGTGAACTAGATCTTTTCTTACCAGTTTTATTGCCGATCTCCCTTTCAAAAGTTTAAGAGTTAAGGTTTTGGTCCGGTTTAATGAAGATTTTGATCTTAGGTGTTCAAATCAAATTTCCAATTTTAATCAAGTCCCGTTCAGCATTTCTTCCCTACCGATCTCATGATCATTGTGTTTTCCGATCTCTCACACTTAGGTTAATAATCATCTTCAGTTATTTTAACATACTCAGACAATCAGGTGCTTAATAATTTAGAAATTTTCCGATCATAACCATTCATTGAACAAAAAGGGCATTCCACTTCATTTCATTTCAAAATTTTTTACAAGTCATTCGGCTGGGGGATCACCCTCAGCCTGATCTACATTTGGCTCATTTTCTCTCCCACCCTCGGCCTCCTCTTCGCTTTCCTCCTCGCCTTCGGGAGCCAGGTCGGCCATCCAAGAGAAGTCCCCCTCTGGGTAACGCTTTTGGAGCTCGGCCAAGAGGTCCTTCTGAGCATTCACATAGGCACCAGCTATCCCTGTCACCATTTCCTCGTCTTTCGCCTTAAGCTCCTCGATAAGCTGGGCGACCTGAGAAGCTTCGTTGGCCCGGAGCGCCTCGACTTCCCTGAGAGCCCGATCCCTTTCAGCCAGAACATGATTCTGTTCGGCCACTCTGTCTTCATAGAACTTCGCCCGCCCCTCAACTTGAGATATGTAATCCTGAGCGGATGCGAGTTGGGATCGGAGGGAAGCCATTTCCTGATTCTTCTTCTCGATCTCCTTGCCCAGGCGATGAGCCTTTTCCCGAACTATGGTCTGGTTCACCAGGCATTCCACGTTCAGGCTCATGGCGCGAGGCAAGATATCATCAAGGCTATCCAGGGATAGCCTTTCCCGATCCTCCCGAAGGCAGATGGAAGACCCCAAGACTTTGGCAAAACCGGGGTTCTCCCGAACAGTCAGGTTATTCTTCAGGGACTCCATCAACGTTTGAGCGCCACGAGAAGAGGATCTCACAGAAGATTAAGAAGGCCCCTTTCTGTGCTTGGAGCAACTGGAGGGGGTGGAGCCGGCTCTTCTTGTTGAGGAGGAGATCGGACAGCCTCAGTGATCGGCGGCCCCGAAGGTCGGGACGGGCCTCCTTGCGTTTCCCCTGGTTCATGGCCGGGAGTTCGAAGCATCTCCGAACGCTTCATCTCCTTTACTTTCCGGGAGATCTCTCTTTCCTTCTTCCGCTTCCTAGAACCCTCATCACCCGCCATACCTGCACAAAGGAGAGTTCAGTGAGATCGCTAAGGTCCTGAGATCTGAGATTTAGAAAATACCAGTGCCAAGGTCAGAGAGCGGAAGTTCGCGATCTTGGCCGGTGAGTAGCTGTATGGTCCAATGGTGAAGCTCGGCAGTCACTGCGTCTAAACAGGAATACTTTTGGGTGGCAGCCTGATTTTTCAGATCCATCACTATCAAGCTTTCCTCCTGGTTCAGGTTAATGCGCTTCGGAAGCAAGGGCCCCTGGTGCCACCAGCTACGAGGGAAGTCCTCAAAGCAGGCCGGATTTTTGCTCCTCAGAATGAAGAAACGGTTCTTCCAATTTTTGAGGGAGGAGGGCAGATCGGTGAAGAGCCCGCAATGAGGCTTCGCCTGAAAGAACCAGTGCTCGTCGTCCTTTCGCGAAGTTAGCTGTCTTGATTCGGCGAACACCTTAGCCGTAGGTCTGATTCCCTTAGATCGGCATAGACCTCGAAAAGCTACTAAGATCTGCCACGAGTTAGGGTGAATTTGAGCAATGCACACCCGGTGAAGTTTTAGGACCTCCTTGAAGAAGTCGTCCAGAGGGAACCGAAGACCGGCCTTTAACTGTTCCTCGTATACCATAACCAGGTCATTTTCTTCAAAGAAGTGATCGGCTCGGTGATCGCCGTGGCACCGGATAAGTTCGTACGAATCAGGGCGAATATTGTACTCCTGGCTAAACGATTGTAGATCGAACTCTTGTAAGATCGATGGCAGCTCGTCCATAGGGAGATTCTCCCTCCCTGAAGAAGGTACGTGCCTTGATGGTCCGACTCGCCCCCGAGCCGGAACAGAGGCCCTAGGAGGTTCTGTTTGCGCGCTTGGCCCAACCACTTCTTCTTCGTCAGACGACCACGAGAACTGAATGGAGGGAGTACTCGCCGCTCTTTGACCTTCGGCACCGCTCATTTTCAAAAGAAATAAAGAACTTAAACTAAAAAGAAGATTAAAGCCCTTACTGGAGTCTGATCGGCGTCGGAAGAACTTGAGAAAATGAGAGAACTTTGAAGTTGTGAGCAGGGGACTGAAAATGGAATGAGAGAAAAACTGGCTAACCCCCCCACCCCTATTTATACTAGTCCGAGCATTTAATGCTCACGAGGCTCTAGGCAACGCATCGATTGGTGGGACTCGCCAGCTGTTCTGACACTTCTCTCAAATATTCGAACATCCCACAGAGATCGGTTAAATGGAGGTCGGCATAATAAGTTGAATATCTTGAATGAAGGATTAGTTAAGAGTCGTTTTGTTAGAAACTAGATCGGACAAATATATCAGAGATCGGAAAATAATCAATAATTGGAGAAACAAGATTTTTATTTCCAAGAGATCGGATTACATCATTTGGGCGATCTCTAGGGATCGGATTACAATAAAGGTCTAACTACATCATTTGGGCGATCCCTAGAGATCTGATTACATTGAAGGATTACATCATTTAGGCGATCTCTAGAGACCGACGGGACATCCTATCTAAAGAGTCCCAGGTTTATAACTGATCCCAAGGGTGTCGCCGATCGGAGCTTAATCCGCTGTCGGAACACCCAATGTGGGAGGAAACCGCTGTCGGAACACTCAATGTGGAGAGAAGCCGAATGAACTTGAGCAAGCAACCGCCAAGGGTCAGCGGAGCAAGAGACAAGGTTATGCGATCACCGGGGTCGTAAATCTTCAGTCGAGGAATAAGGAAGTCCATCGGAGAGGAATCAAAAACCACAATCATGGCCGGAATGACTGCCGAAGTAGCTAGAACTGGAAAAGAAAAAAAGGAAGAGAGAAAAATCAGATGAAGGAAATGTCTCTGTCGTCAGGGGTATATATAGGGGGAAAACGGGCATTTATTGCTGAGCAGAAAACGAAGCGAACGCCTCAGGAATCGAGGGGAAATTAATGCTTTGACCAGACCGGACCAGAAAAAGGCAGAGATCGGAATAATAGATCGGAAGACGGGAGATTAGCATGGGAGATCGGAATAGGAGCGTGTCAAGAAGAGGAATCGGAAGACAAAAGGAATAAGACAAATCCCAAGTAACCGTCGTCAGAATCAGAGCCGAGGTAGTTAAAGCGTTGCAAACGAAATCTCCACCGCACGCCTAAGAATCGCCCGCAATGCTGACAGGTGCCAGGGTATGTCATGACAGTCCTGTACATCCCAATCCCCACCGTTGATCTCACTTGTAAGGACAAACCCGGAACCCTTGGATCAAGAGAAAAGACGACAATACCAGCGTCTTTCGCTCTTAGCCCTCAGATCGTTCCGGACGAGAAGATTTGGGACCGTCAGATTGAAAGAAGAAAAGGACAAAAATTCTGAAGAGTGATCTCATCCATTCATTTTGATTCTCTTTAGTTCCTGAACATCCGATCATGTCCTTCGAAATCCAGACCCTCCATCTCCCTCAAAATAAATCCTGACCCTTCATGGGGAGCACCCGATTCCTATAAATACCTGCATGAAAAACTGTTCAAGGGACGGGCAAAAAGAGAGGTAGTTATTATAGCGGAAGAACTCTGAAACTTGATTCAGTTTGTTACTCTGCTAATTTGAAGTTTTGATTAGAAAGACTTTTGAAACTAGTTTTCTGAAGTGTTTTCTTGAAAAAGGATTCTGAATACTGGAACTCTACATTTTCAGCTTGTTCATTATCCGGTCACACTCTCACTCTCAGCCTTTTATCATATCTGTCTTCATTCCCATTATCCAAGCTCAACTCCATTTCACTCGGTTTTTATCTTAACCTTACTGCATTTTAGCTAAGCACCCTTCAGTTCACAAAGAACATCAGCCCTCAAGCTAATCAGTTTGTTGTCTTATTACTATTTGTCACCCCATAGTTATTTCAATAGATTTGGCTCCTTACAGGTAAGAGCTCATATCGCCATTTTATTAAGTATTTACGTTTACTTTCCGTATCTTTTTTGTTCTTTTTATGTATGTGATTTTCTCCAAGTTTATTTAATGCCAAAGAACCTTAAAGAATGTTACTCTCGAGTTTATTTCTTTAGCGATCAGTCCATCATTTCATTAACCTTCGTCATTTCTGAATGCAAGTTTTCTATCTCCCAGTAACGTGTAAGTGGTTGGGTAAAACGTAGGTAGCAGCAATTTGAGGGTCTCTTTTAAGAGAGAGAGCCTGAATAACACGTCAGGAAAATAGCCACGAGGTTGGGCTGACGTAAACGACAATTCGGCAAGATGCCATAAAGTGGAATAAAACCAAAGTAAACAAAACAGAATAGATCGGACATTAATAGGTACTGGTAAAGTGACCTTAGGGGAAGTCAGCAAAATTCAGTCCAGCCTCTCTTATTTAGTCACAAATTATCAATTAGTTAAAAGAAGCCTTATCCCCGGCACCTTAAAATGCCAGAATCCTTAGCTTTAGGGCCTTATAACATGTAGCTGAAATTAAAATTCGGGGAATCGGAAAGATCCCATTCAGATTCCTGTTAATTTAAAGGAGATCGGAAGAGAGTTCTTATCCAGTCTCAAATCGAAATTTTAATAAACACTTAATAGAGATTGGAAGAGAGTTCTTATCCGATTCTCAACTCAAAATTTAAAATAAATACTTAATAGAGATTGGAGGAGATTTCTTATCCGGTCTCAACTCAAAATTTTAATAAATATTAAATAGAGATCGGAGGAGGGTTCTTATCCGGTCTCATTTCAAAATCTTAATAAACATTAAATAGAAATTGGAGGAAAATTCTTATCCGATCCCTGAGCTAAAACTTTAATGAATACTTAAAAGAGATCGGAGGAGAGTTCTTATTCGATCCTCAATCCTAAATTTTAAATGCCCCAAAAGAGACCAGAGGAGGATTCTTATCCGATCTCCTCTCAGAATTTAAGAGAGATAGGAGGAGAGTTCTTATCCGATTCTCACACCTAATTTTAACCTACAACCAAAAATGATATGCGACGTCAATTCACTAAGGTTGTCTCATTTACTTATGTATCTGGGCGATCCAAATTTAGTGAAAAATCAAATGCTCCTTTAGTCAAAAGGATCAACATGTCCATTCAAGCCCTCCTAACTAATGCAAAGTTAAATCTACTTGCCCTTATTAAGGGACAAGGTGGGGTGCCTAACACCTTCCCCACCCGTTTACGGACCCCGAACCTAGAATCTCTGTTTTGAAGTGGTTTTATTTCAATTTATCCCCACAAATGGTTTTCTTTAGTTACCCTCAAAACTAAGGTGGCGACTCCTCACTCTTTCCCACTTCGGTGAGTGATCGTCCAGGCGACCGCAAAATCCCTTGCGACAGGCGATCTACAATTACCCATATCGAATCATATCCTAGCGTGGTACGAGGCAACCCAGTCACAAAATCCATAGTAATCATTTCCCACTTCCATTCTGGGATAGGGAGCTCTTGCAACTTCCCTGACGGTCTCTGGTGTTCAAACTTCACCTTCTGACAAGTCAAGCACTTGGACACAAAGTCTGCTATGTCTCTCTTCATGCCATTCCACCAATAGCTATCTTTCACATCATGGTACATCTTGGTGGAACCTGGGTGGACATTGTACAGTGTATAGTGTGCCTCTCGCATGATTTCATCTCTGAGATTGTCCACATCGGGCACACATATCCTAGAACCTTGCACTAGGGCGCTATCATTGGCAAATCCAAACTCACCACCTTCACCTTGCTGTACTCTTTCTATGATCTTCATTAATTGTTGGTCTCTGTGCTGGGAAACTCTAACTCTATCTCGCACGTCTGGCCTCACTGACAAATGAGCTAACAAGACCCCCTCATCTGAAAGATCTAGGATTAAACCTTGATCCATCAACTCATGTACTTCCTAAATCAACGGTCTCTTCTCTGCTGAAATGTGCGCCAAACTGCCAGAAGATTTTCTGCTCAAAGCATCTGCTACTACATTGGCCTTCCCAGGGTGGCATTGGATGGTGCAATCATAGTCTTTCAGAAAGCTCCATCCATCTTCTCTGTCTCAAGTTTAAATTCCTCTGTTGGAAGATGTACTTCAAACTCTTATGGTCGATGTATATCTCGCACACTTCACCATACAGGTAGTGTCTCCAGATTTTTAGTGCAAAGACTACAGCCGCCATTTCCAAATCATGGGTGGGGTAGTTCTGTTCATGCCTTTTCAGCTACCTTAAAGCATAAGCCACTACTTTTCCATTCTGTATCAAAACACACCCTAGGCCAACTCTGGAGGCGTCACAGTACACGGTGTATCCTTCACCATTCATATGTAGTGTCAACACAGGGGCAGTGGTTAGACACTCCTTAAGCTTTTGGAAACTCTCCTCACAGTCATCTGTCCAAATGAATGGAACATTCTTCCGAGTTAACTTAGTTAAGGGAGCTGCTATCCTGGAAAAATCTTGCACAAAACGCCTATAGTAGCCAGCTAGACCCAGAAAACTTCGCACCTTAGTTACTGTTGTAGGCCTAAGCCAATCAGTTACAGCTTCAATTTTCTTGGGATCTACTTGAATGCCTTCACTAGAAAACACGTGTCCCAAGAATGAGATGCTTTCTAGCCAAAATTCACATTTTGAAAATTTGGCATATAGCTAGTGCTCCCTCAAAGTCTGCAACACCATTCTCAAGTGCCACACGTGTTCCTCCTCGGTTCGAGAGTATACCAAAATGTCATCTATGAATACGATGACAAAACGGTCCAAAAATGGCTTGAACACCCTATTCATCAAGTCCATGAAGGCTGTTGGTGCATTAGTGAGTCCAAAAGACATCACCAAGAACTCATAATGACCATATCTTGTCCTGAATGCCGTTTTGGACACATCCTCATTCCTGATTCTCAACTGATGGTAGCCTGATCGCAAGTCTATCTTGGAAAAGAATCTAGCCCCTTGGAGCTGATCAAACAGATCGTCGATCCGAGGAAGTGGATACTTGTTCTTCACAGTCACCTTGTTCAGCTGTCTATAGTCAATACACAACCTCAATGACCCATCCTTCTTTCTCACAAATAGAACAGGAGCACCCCAGGGTGAAGTGCTCGGACGTTTGAAACCCTTGTCCAAAAGGTCCTGTAGTTGCTCCTTTAACTCCTTCAATTCTGCTAGTACCATCCTGTAAGGCGACATTGATATGGGGTTTGTACCCGGCACAACATCAATGCAAAAATCTATTTCCCTTCCTGGTGGCAACCCTGGAAGCTCCTCTGGGAAGACATCCATAAATTCTCTGACAACAGGAACATTTTCCATGCTGACACCTTCTACAGAGGTATCTCTCAACAATGCCAAATACCCTTGGCATCCACGCCTCAACATTTTTCTAGCACTAATTGCTGACGCCAAGTTATATGGAGCTACGCTCCTGTCACCATCAAAGCTAAACTCTTCCACACCAGGTATGTGGAAATATACCTTTTTGTTCCTGCAGTCTAAAGTGGCATAATGAGTTGCCAACCAATCCATCCCCAAAATTACATCAAAATCCATTACTGGTAGAGGAACCAAGTCTGCTGGGAGGATCTTTCCATCCACTACTACTGGGCTACCCGGAAAAACCATATCTACATCTATGTTGTCACTAAGCGGGGTAGCTACAGACAAAGGGCATTCTAAAGTTGTAGGGTTTTTATCCAACCTCAAGGCAAACACAGGGGAGACAAATGAGTGCGCAGCACTCGGATCTATCAAAACACGAGCCTCATAGGAACAGACTAGGAGAATACCTGCCACAACTGTATTGGAAGCCTGAGCATCCTGATGGGTCAGGGTGAAAACCCGAGCTTGACCCCTACCCTGGGTGGCAGAACCCTGATACTGACTTCTACCTCCTGATCTGCCTCTAAATCCACGTCCCCCTTGTCCTTGGCCTCACATCGAATCGATGCCGCCATGCTGGAAGCACTCGGATACAACTGACGAGGAACATTTGCAACAGAACCCTGTGACCCCATTTGTGGCTCGCTAAACATGGGGCATTCCCTAGCAAAGTGACTTGGTTGGCCACACCTGAAGCATACTCCTGAACCCATCATACAAGGTCCTGAATGTCCTCTTCCACACTGTGTACAAGGTGCTAAAGAGGATTCTGAACCAGACCCAAAACTGTTGTACCTCGAACTGTGACCACTGCTGGATCCGTACCCTGATCTGAATCCTCGAGATTTGTGTCTAAAACCACTCCTCTTATTCCTGCTTCTTCCTCTGTAATTAGTTTGGCCACCACTATCCATAGTACCCATGTGGGGAACACCTGAAGAACCCTCTGCTCTGTTTTTCTTTGCCCTTCCGCTGTCATCCACAGCATAGCTAATCTCTATCTGTCTGGCTAGATCAACTACCACATCAAAAGACTGATCAGACATCATGGCCAGGTTTCATACCTCCTGTCAAGCCCCTTTAGGAACCTCTTCACCTTCATAGTTTCTGTAGCTACTGCTGTAGGGGCATATTTGCTCAGTTCTAGAAATTCTGTAGCATATTTATCTACAGACCTGCCATTCTGTCTTAAGGCCTCAATGGCCCACTGCTTTTGATCTCTGAAACTTTCTGGTACAAACTGGTTGATGAACAGTTCCACAAACTGAGTCCACGACAAACCCTCCATCCGAGGTAATATGTAGTCATTCATCTATTGTCTTGGCATAGGCCCCATGACATGCTGCATACACTCTATAAGTCTTCTATCAGTCAACTACAACTCTATTCTTGCCTATCTGCAGGAATCCAAAAACCGATATGCATCGTCTGACACATCATAAGTACCAGGCACCAACTTCTTAAAATTAATTATCTGTTTATAAGGTTCCCCTCTTGGTGCGGTAGACTGCTGCTGTTGGGGAGGGTGGACCATATACTGCGCCATCATGTCGATGGTTCTCTGCAACCCAGCTAGAGTAGCTGCCATGGGGTCCATGGGACCCTGCGCCATAAAAGACTGATCCTGAACTAGTGGCAGCTGCTCTTCTACTTGAGCAGCTCTAGGCCTCCTACCCCGCTTCCTCGGGGCAGGCGCCTCATCTTGTGCTGACACCTCGTCAGGCACATCTGGTTCTGGTGCAGTGGTAGCTCTCCTGCTTCTATGCATTTTCCTGAAATTCAGCAGCATTAGCCCACAAATTTCAAAACAGCATGTTACACAGCTCTATAGACTCATATTTATACATAATTATATGAAGCAGAAACTAGAAGCAAATATGACAATGCAAGACGAATATGGACCCTATTTTTCTGCATGTGACTCCTATTAGACTCTTCCCAACATTTTAGACAAGCATTCCCTAAGAATCTAGAGCCTAAGCTCTGATACCACATTTGTCACGACCCAACCTATGGGCCGGACTGGCACTAGGACTTGGGCCAGCCTAAAGCCCCCGAGGCCCGTAGTAAGCCTAACTATTCCTTAACCCAACTCTAAGGCCCATTTGGGCCTAATTTCAAGAAAACAACAGGACAGAGTCCGGCCATAAAATGGACCTTCCAACGGAGAGTTTTTGAATCACCCGATCTGTAAACACAATATATATCAATTGGGGAGCTCAGCTCACCCTCCACATACACAAATCATCATAAAAATAAATGGGAGCTCAGCTCCCTCATCCAGTCCATCAAACATGCATACAATAATAAGTTTACAGGTCCAAAGTAAAAATTTATATTACAGACCCAATTCAATAAATACTTCTAACACATGCAGAAATTCTAGAGTTAACAGGTTTATACAGACATTAATAAATGACCTGTGAGGGAGAAAAGCAGGTTAACCTCAAAAATATCCTCCTGTGGCCTGGAAAAATATTGAACAGGAGTGAGCGTTCGACTCAGAGAGTAAAATATCAATTTTAACCATAATCTCTATAACTATCTAATACTAATGCAACCTGTAGAGTGAAATGCAACATCAACAATGAATTCACATCATAACAGCAAAAAGGTAATTTGGAGCACTCACACACCCAGTAATAGCAATCATAATATATGGGAGCTGATCCCCTATACAGCTCTTTTAAATCCAACCTGTGCCAGCGAAGAACTCAGCTCGGACTTCCACTTAATAACCAAATCGGGGTCCCAGCGAAGAACTCAAGCCGTGTCTACCCCGAAGGACCCGGTCCCAGCGAAGATCTCAAACCGTGTCTACCTGTCCTATCCATAGTCCACACCACATCACACGCACGCCAACGCACGCACACTGCTCCAAATTACCACAACAACATCCATGACACTTTAACAGTTATGAATGCAACATAAATCGTGCCTAGAGTTTAACTACATAAATATATGCATATAAGTGATGCATGGGCATGCTTGAACATATAATAATATCGAAATTACAATTAAAATTAATATTTTACTCACAGACTTGACAACGGTCACTGTGGCGGCGGAGGAAGAAGGTCATCCGGCCACAGACAATTACATTACAATTATTTAATACAAATGACTCAATACAAATCAAGAAAAGACCAAATACATCATAAGTCGTGCCGAAAATCCGGCAGAGTCTCCCCTATACCTAGGACCTACCCAACCTGCAAAAGGGCTCAAAACACACTTCTATATTCACAACCCATATATCCACAACTCAATCACATCACACAGCCCCTCCTGGGCCCATCAAATCAGTCATCCATCACAATATGTAAAATTTCAATTTAGTCCATCATTTTTGCAAAAACTGCCCAAATAAGCTCTAAAAATTCTAAAACTTTGCCCCACGGTCCTTAGCAATATTACTAGGCTATTGCAAGAAGAATCATAATTTTCTGAGCTACCACGAATATTTTATGGATTTTTAATCCTATTTAAGCACTAGAAAATTACGAAAAAGCAAGGTTCAGGTTTACCTTTGCCGATTCTGACTTTGGGGACGTGCTCGGGACGTCTGACAATGGTGGGGTAGCCAAAACCTTGATCCAATTCGGAGACTTTTTCGGTAATCGGTCTGTCTGGCAGGAAATTCACAGACCCAGACAACTATCGAATTTCCACGAATTGAAGATACCTACACGAAGCCCACAACACGGGGGTTAGTACATAAATTTTATGGAATTTTCTAAGCTCATTTAATGCTCGAAAAAATACTGCGAAATTCCGTGGGACCCACCAAAAAACGGTGTCAGAAAAATTTGAAATTTATATCGCCGCGAAGCTCTCGACGAGTGGAGCGCTCTGGTACTCTCGGTTTTCTCGTGGGGTTCACGGTTTGCGAGAAATTTAGCCCAAAAATCAAAATGGGCTAAAACTTCCCGGGCAAAAATTAGATAAACCGCTCAATGGATCTCGGCGTTCTTAGTGTCTATGGAAAGCTCTCGACGAGTAGATGGATTTAAACACAAGACCCGGTTCGATTGGTGGCCGATCGGCTGGATTTCGGCCGGGAAGACGAAGCGGCGTGTTTGCGTGTCGTGTCGCTTCGGGTGCCTTTTTCCGGCGTTCCAGGCGGCGGCCGGCGAGCTGGGGCGGCTGGGGACGGGCGCCGGCGAGCTGGGGTGGCAGGGGAGGCGGCGGCGCGGCAAGGGGAGAAGGGAGGAGAGAGAAAACGGGAGAGAAGGAGAAGAAGAAAAAAAACGCGCGCGGGAGAGGAAGAAAAAGGAAGAAGAAGGTTCGGTCCGATTCGATCGGTCCGGTTCAATTCGGCCGGTTCGATTCAGAATACAAAATTTTGAATTTTTACTCTGCCTTGAGACCGAAAACGAGGTTCAAAAATTCCTAAAAAAATTTCAGAAAACTCAAAAAAATTCGTAGGCTCCAAATATATTTTTAGTTTTGCCACGTGGTCTTTAAATTAATTTTTAAAAATCATCAAAGTTTATATTTTCAAAAAATCGAACCCAATTTTTAAAGTCCGAAAAAATCTCAAATAATTTCTTAAAATTTAAATAGAATTAAAATATCAATATTACTCATAAAATAATAAAACATAAAATTTTTGGGGTGTTACAAATTTTAAATATTTATTATTTTTATTGAGTGGTGAAAATTAAAATAAATTGACAATCAAATTATGATAAAAAAGAGACCAACAATAAAAATTATGTCACGGTAGCTATTTAAATCAATTTTGACTAAATGTTAAAAAAACTTTTAAAATTATGCTAAAATTATTAAAAAAAATAAATATAATTATAAAAATTTGAAAAAAAAAATTATTTTAACGTTAAGCCTTTATAGTCACATATTATCATTTACTATTAGTAAAATTGTTATTTACTATTAGTAAAATTGTTTATGAGCAAGGATTTTTATCATATAAGTATTTTTGAAATGAGAGATTTATAGTGAGACTAAAATTTTAATATGTTAATTGTTGTTTATTGTAAAAAAATTATAAAAATAATTTGATCAATTAATAAATTTTCTCATTCATATTTTTATAAGTATTTTTGAAATGAGAGATTTATAGTAAGACTAAAATTTTAATATGTTAATTGTTGTTTATTGTAAAAAAATTATAAAAATAATTTGATCAATTAATAAATTTTCTCATTCATATTTTTATATTTATTAATTAATTATTAGAAAGGAATAAAAACTACAAGTAAAAAGTTTGGTTAATAATTGAAAGAATTTTTATAATATATTGAATAGGATTATAATTTTATATCAATTGATATAAGTGAAATTTTTTATTTAATTAAATATTTATTTTTTAATAATAATTTTGTAATTATGTTAGTTAAATAGTAAGTTTTTTAATTATAATTTTAAGAATATTTTTTTTATCCTATTATTCCCCTTTCTTTCAACTTCCTTTCTTATATATATATATATATATATATATATATATATATATATATATATATATAATTCAAAAATTAAAATAAAATTTAATATTGTAAGTTAAAGATTTAAAATAATTAAAAAAATCAATGAAAGTAAGATTTAGTGTTTAAGGTTTTTTCATTAATTTATTATAATCAATTAAATAATTTTTATTGAATTAATAATAATTATAGAAATAAAATTTTAGAATTACTATATTAAGAATTATGATAAGATTTTTAATATAAGTAGAATTATTATAAAAATAATATTAAAATTTTAATTTATATTAATTATTATAATATTAAAAATTAAAATTATTTTAAAATTTAGCAATAGAACATTCATAGCTAAAAGTTATTAACCACGATAGTATTGTATGGATTAGCCCCCTATTACTAAAAATACTAGTGACATAGACTTTATTACAAAAGTTATTAGTAACGAAGTGATTTAAATAGGCGACAGAGTTTATAACTAATATATATTATTCACAACAAATTATTTATTTATTGCTATAAATATATTTTTTATATTTTTATAAATAACAAAAATAATAAGAGTATTTTGAAAAATCCTAATATTCTCTCCTTCCTTTTTTTTATATATTATAAATTATATATTATATTAGTTATAGATTACAAATAGATTATAGATGTCACGACCCAACCTATGGGCCGGACCGGCACTAGGACCTGGGCCAGCCTAAAGTCCCCGAGGCCCGTAGTAAGCCTAACTATTCATTAACCCAACTCTAAGGCCCATTTGGGCCCAATTTCAAGAAACCAACCGGACAGAGTCCGACCATAAAGTGGACCTTTCAACGGGAAGTTTTGACTCACTCGACCTGTAAACAAAATATATCATCAATTGGGGAGCTCAGCTCACCCTCCACATACTCATATCAGCATCAAAAAATAAATGGGAGCTCAGCTCCCTCATCCAATCCATCAAACATGCATATAATAATTTTACAGGTCCACATGACAATTTATATTACAGACCCGAATCATTTAAATATCTCTAACACATGCGGAAATTCTAGAAGTTTATAGAATTACACAAATACTGATAAACGACCTGCGAGGGAGAAAAGCAGGTTAACCTCAAAAATATATCCTCTTGTGGCCTGAAAAATATTGAACAGGAGTGAGCGTTCGACTCAGAGAGTAAAATATTAATTTTAATCATAATCTCTATAACTATCTAAAACTAATACACCCTGTAGAGTGAAATGCAACATCAACAACATTTTCACATCATAACATCAAAAAGATAATTTGGAGCACTCACACACCCAGTAATATCAATCATACTATATGGGAGCTGATCCCCTATACAGCTCTCTTAAATCCAACCTGGTGCCAGCGAAGAACTCAAGCCGGACTTTCGCTTAATAAACCAAATCGGGGGTCCCAGCGAAGAACTCAAGCCGTGACTACCCCCCGAAGGATCGAGTCCCAGCGAAGAACTCAAGCCGTGACTACCCGTCCTATCCATAGTCCACACCACATCACACGCACGCCAACGCACGCACACTGCTCCAAATTACCACAACAACATCCATGGCATGTTAACAGTTATGAATGCAACATAAATCGTGCCTAGAATTTAACTACATAAATATATGCATATAAGTGATGCATGGGCATGCTTGAACATATAATAATATCGAAATTACAATTAAAATTAATATTTTACTCACAGACTTGACGGTGGTCACTGAGGCGGCTGGGCGGAGGAAGAAGGCTGTCCCGGCTCACCTGACAATTTTATTACAATCATTTAATAAATTTGACTCAATACAAACAAAGAAAAGACCAAATACGTCCTAAGTCGTGCCGAAAATCTGGCAGAGTCTCCCCTATACCTAGGACCTACCCAACCTGCAAAATGGCTTAAAATACACTTCTATATTTACAATCCATATATCCACAGCTCAATCATATCACACAGCCCCTCCTGGGCCCATCAAATCAATCATTCATTACAATATGTAAAATTTCAATTTAGTCCTTATAATTGACCAATTTTGCAAAAACTGCCCAAATAAGCTCTAAAAATTCTAAAACTTTGCCCCGCGGTCCTTAGCAATATTACTAAGCTATTGCAAAAAGAATCATAATTTTCTAAGCTACCACGAATATTTTATGGATTTTTAATCCTATTTAAGCACTAGAAAATTACGAAAAAGCAAGGTTCGGGTTTACCTTTGTCTATTCCGACTTCGGGGAGGCGCTCGGGACGTCTAACAATGGTGGGGTAGCCAAAACCTCGATCCAATTCGGAGACTTTTCCGGCAACGGGTCTGTCTGGCCGGAAATTCACAGACCCGAACAACTGTCGAATTTCCGCAAATTGAAGATACCTACATGAAGCCCATAACACGGGGGTTAGCACATAAATTTTTCAGAATTTTCTAAGCTCATTTACTGCTCGGAAAAATACTGCGAAGTTCCGTGGGACCCACAGAAAAATGGTGTCGGAAAAATTTGAAATTTATGTCGTCGCGAAGCTCTCAACGAGTGGAGCGCTCGGGAACTCTCTGTTTTCTCGTGGGATTCACGGTTTGCGAGAAATCTAGCCCAAAAGTCAAAATGGGCTAAAACTTCCCGGGCAAAAATTGGACAAACCGCTCGATGGATCTCGGCGTTCTTGGTGTCTATGGAAAGCTCTCGATGAGTAGATGAATTTAGACACAAGACCCAATCCGATTGGTGGCCGGATCGGCCGGATTTTGGCCGGGAAGTCCAGGCGTCGCGCGCGCGCTGCGCGTCCTTTCTGAGGCCATTTTCCGGCGTTCCAGGCGGCGGCCGGCCGTGGGGGAGGGCCGAGGTGGGGCGTCGGCGAGGTGGGGAGGCAGGGGAGGTGGCGGCGCGGCAAGGGGAGGAGGGAGGAGAGAGAAAAGAGAGAGAGAAGGGGAGGAGGTCGACGCGCGCGGGAGGATTGAAGGAAGAAAAAGAAAAGACCGGTCCAATTCGATCGGTCCGATCTGATCCGGTTCGATTCGGCCGGTCCAATTCAGAATACAAAATTTTAAATTTTTACTCTGCCTCGGGACTGAAAACGAGGTCCAAAAATTCCGAAAAAATTTCAGAAAACTCAGAAAAATTCGTAGACTCCAAATATATTTTTAGTTTGCCACGTGGTCTTTAAATTAATTTTTAAAAATCATCAAAGTTTATATTTTTGGAAAATCAAACCCGATAAAATCCGAAAAATCTCAAATAATTTCTTAAAATTTAAATAAAACTAAAATATTAATAATACTCATCAAATAATAAAATTTAAAATTTTTGGGGTGTTACAATAGATATACGTAATGAATTTTAAATTAAGACATTTTCCATTACTATTTTTTTATATAAAAAAAATTTCATTATTTGAAAATAGGATATAAAAGTAAAGTATAAATCAATATATTGTATTTTTATATAAATAAAATTAATTATTTATAAAAAAAAATATATAAAAATTTGAAAAATTTAACAGCTTTGAATAGGCCAAGCATGTTTGTTGGCCAATATGCGAGTTACACTCTTCACAAAATTTGACTTCATGGTCCTTTTATGAATCTCATCAGATGATCTTTAAGTTTAAATTTCATGTTAAAATAAAATTTGTACCTCGTAGAGTATTTTTGTTAAAAAAAATAAAATAAAACATATATAAATATACATAAAAACTTATCGATAAAATAACTCTATTAGAGAAGAAAAACATGATCACATACTTATATTTATCAATAAAGACAAATTTAAGAAATAATTCACTTAAAATTTGTCAACAATAATAAATCTATAATAAATCTAATGAGATGTACTTAAGACATAAATTTAAGAATTATTAAAAAAAATAAAACAATAAAAAATGGAAAAGAAATGAGAGGGGAATTTTCTTTCTTTATTGCTTTCAACTATAGTAGCTTTACTTTCCAGTCAATATTTAATGAATAGAAGAATGATCAAATTATTTCATGCAGTTGAAAATATTGAAATATATTTATTATACAATGATTGCACAACCTTTCTTCAAGTTGCATAAATTTCTTTATTTTTATGAAGATTGAACACACAATCAACATTATTTATAATAACAAATTCATATTTTGCTCTAAAACAAATTCATATTTTCGATTTGATTAAAATTGAACTCATGTCAATAGTAGATAATTAAAAAAGCACACTGTATACATATTGTCAGTGGTAAAAGTGGACAACAGCAACGAAATTCAAAGGAATGCATGGAGAGTGGAAATCGTAGAAAAGGTTAAATAATTAATAATTATTTTAAAAGATTTTCCGTCCACCATTATTGAATATTGTGGAGGGTTTTGAGGGTGTGTTTTTTTGTTGAAACTCTTACGTACTTTAGTAGAAGTATTTGTCGTAGAATCAAAGCAAAAGCAGCCAATTGGTGTCTTTTTCTTTCTGCATTTTCTCCACTTTAATCTGAAATAGAAAGAATCCTTATCCTTGCTAGCGAAAGTGATAATGAAAGAAAGGTTAACCAATTAAATTAATAAAAAACAGGAGAAAGGTTAACCATTTTTTGATAATTGTTATTACCTAATTATCATGAAAATTTTCTTGTTTAAAATTGTATCCATATCTCTTATCATGCAAAATTTAAATATTTATATTTTGTATCTTTTATTTTATTGCTGTAGTAGAAAAATCTTAAAATATTTTTTATTCAATATTTATTCACTCATAATAAATATAGATTCTTTATAAAATAAAGAAAATAAATTTTATAAAAATGTATGTATACTCCATATTACTACCTCTGCCTCATTATTCAATAGTTTTTTAAGATTTTTACACAAAAATTAAAAAAATATTTAAATAGCATTATTTTTATAAAAAAAATATTAATAATTGACTAAAGTATTCCTATAATATTATTGAACGTGGAGAGGTATTAAGAAGAGAAAAATATAGTAAAAATAATAATAAACAAATGTAAAGTTAGAAAAGTGTAAAGTTATAGAAAAATAATGAATACTTTTTTATTTTCAAAACTAATAAATAAAGTGAGATAAAAAAATTTTCTATATCATCTATTATATTGTGACAAGAGAGTAATAATTAGAACCACTAATTAATTAATTAATTAATTAATTATAATTAACTTAATTATATATTTTTTTTATAAAAAGAATACATATCCTTTATTTTTCTTTCAATTAATTTATTAATAAAATATGCATTCATTTGAATTTTGTTGTAGCATAAAAAATTATTTTTATAAAACATTGAAAAATACATTTATATATATAAAAGGGGGTTTATTAATTCATTTATAAGTAAGATAATTCTATTATATATATACAGATCAAATTTCACGCAACTAGGCACAACTAGTCAAAGTATGATGATAGCTAAAATGGCCGCACCTAAGAAATAATAACAAAATTATTTATAAAAAAAAAATAATTGCACATCTTTCTATCCATGATGACTTTGAAACGCTTGTTTAAGACTTATTGCTTTTGTGAACGAGGATGTTGAGTGAATATCATTATAGTAGGAATAAAACTAGAGATCCAATGAGTTTTGATATAATATTGTGAGAAGCTCAGTCAAAAAGAGAGGTGATTCGGTTAGCCAACACACCAAGCCTTTCTACACAAACAGTGCCACTACCAACCAAAAATATTTTCCTAGGAAAGAGTTTGAAGACTGGTTTATTTGATACGGTTTTCCCCAAGTATATTTGCCAATTTCTAGTTAATTAACTGCTCTCAGCAACTACTTTGGTTAGACTTGGTCTCCCTTTTCTCTCTGTTTTTCATTATTTTTTTACGATTTTTGGCCATTTTTTCTACCGTTTAACGGCCTCTTCTGCCCCTTAAGGGTAAGAGGGTCTCATCCTACTTTGCCTGACAGTGAATTTATCCCCTATTCCTTTTTAGGTGATATTTGCATATATAGCATTTTTTGGAGTTTTTAAAAGTCCAACGCAACGGGTGTCATTTTGAACTTGAGTAGCCTTATTGCTGGCTGCATGTGTGTTTTTCTGGTGTTGTGGGTTTTTGTTGTGGGCATGGAAGCTTGAAGTGCCAATGTGTTTCTCTTTGGTTCTGATCTAGCATTAGATACAGGTCTGTTGGAGTTGCTCGTGGAATGCCATCTAAGAGATTGGTTTGAAAGGCACGAGTTGGACGCGAAGAGTCCCGCCAGTAGAGAACCAATCCAAAATTTACTTGGACTACCTGCATATTACTTTGTTCACCATTTGGGCTTTGAGGTTATCCATTGTCGATGCTCATCGGTCCTAATAGCTATCTTAACTTCTAGGGAGTGCTTTTTGACAAATCGGTTATTTATAGACTTAGTCGTGTTTGATTCCTTTTAGCTTTTTCTATTGGTTCAATCGCCTTCCTTAATTGTTCGATAAGTACTCCTCCTTAGGCGGCAGGACTGATTCTGGCAAATACCTACACTTCTTCGTCTAGAGTTAATTTTTGTTATGAAAATCAGACCCATTCAAACCAATCTGATTTAGGCTTGAACTCTAACCATTCTGATTTAGGACAACTTTTAGAGCCCATTTTACTCAAGCCTTGATCTGCCTAATTATGGAGTATAATTATGATTTTTAATTGATTTTTTTGCTAGGAAAGACAGTAGTAGGGTTGGATCTAATATAAATCTTTTTATGCACTGGGCATTGGGCGTTCTTCAACAATGAAATTATCTATTAATTACTTTCAATCCTTTATTAAAAAATAACATTAAAATTTAAATATCTTAAAAAAAATGAAGTCTTGGATATTCAAACATTTATTAAAAGATATTATTTTATAATAAATTATATATTTATTTATAATTGTATTAATATATTTTATTAACTTAATTTACGAGTCCATTTTAACTTGATAATATTGCAACACATAACACCAGTAGTTGGTAATTATATACAGAGAACGAATCAAAATTATTCATGCAACTAGCTACTCACAAATCATGTATGGCTGAAATGGCTGACTGGTGAAGGTATACGTACCTAGGTAATACAAACAACAAAAACAATCATTTCCGCAGATGATCTCGTCGATAATCATTGCCCATGTTGCCTCTTTACACTATGTTTGGGAAGGGGGAAGGAAAATAAAAGAGAGAAAATAAAGAATGAAAATAAAAATTATTTTTCTTCCCCTTATTTGGATTGGGAGAGGAAAATATTAGAGGGAAAGTTATTTTATGAATAGTAAAATTACAACTTTACCCTTAAATTAAAAAAAAAACTATTAAGTATAGGGATATTTTTATATTTTTTCCTTACTTTCTCCCCATTTTGGAGAGAAAGGAGAAAAAGACAAAAAAAATTTATTTTCCCTCCAATATTTTCCCTCCAATATTTTCCAATCAATCCAAACAAAAAACTAAAAAATAAATTTATTTTCCCTTCACATTTTCAAAAAAAGTGAATACCCTTTACAATCATGAGAGAGGATGAGAGAGGATGGGTCTATCTATAATTTGGAAAGCTTCTAAAGTAAAAGGTTGTGTCTCAAAGCAGAGCAGTCTCTGTTTCTTTCTTAAGGATAGAAACAATAAAGATCAAAGAGGGAGAAAGCAAGATTAGGAGTTTTCACTTCTCATGGAGACGAACGAAAAGCCTCAAGTAAACAACACAATGAGAAGAGCTCTACTAGTTCTAAACTGCATCCTCTTAACTATAGGAAACTGCGGTGGCCCTCTCATATTGCGCCTCTACTTCTTGCATGGAGGCAAGCGTGTTTGGCTCTCTAGCTGGCTCCAAACCGGCGGTTGGCCAATCATTTTCATTCCCCTTCTCATAAGCTACCTTCACCGCCGCTCCAATAACCCCACTACTAAACTCTTCTACATGAATCCTCCTCTGTTCACGGCCGCCACTGTCATCGGTGTACTCACCGGCTTTGATGACTATCTTTACTCTTATGGCATATCTCGTCTTCCTGTTTCAACATCATCTTTGATCATTGCTACCCAGTTGGGGTTCACTGCTGGTTTTGCTTTTCTTTTGGTTAAACAAAAATTCAATTTTTATTCAATAAACGCGGTGGTTCTGTTAACTGTTGGGGCTGTTGTCTTGGCCTTGCATACGAGCAGTGATCGGCCAGAATATGAGTCGAACAGAGAGTATATTTTAGGGTTTGTTATGACGCTGGGGGCTGCGGCTTTGTATGGGCTTATCTTGCCATTGGTGGAGTGGACATACAAGAAGTCGAAGCAGGAAATTAGCTACACCCTTGTATTGGAGATTCAACTGGTGATGTGTCTGTTTGCCACCGTCGTTTCCACCGTAGGGATGCTGGTTAACAAAGACTTCAAGGTTTGTTTTTTTAAATCTATAACATGCTAAAAAAAAAAGCTCTCTATTGCATTTTCTTTCTATATATTGCCGGCCTTGGTTTATTTCTAGACAAGTGGCTTTAATTAGTGAGCCCTGTCTAATGGATATGGACCAATGCGCAGTAGCTAGCTAGCATTAATTCTTTTTCAAATAATAACTATGCTTTTAGAAAGCAAAAGTAGACTTTTATTCTAAAATCTCTCGTGAATAAATTAAAAGAAGCAATTGAAGCGCAAATTATGGAACATAAAATCTTGGTAAAAATATTAACTCTTATAAATATGCTCATCTTCTGTAGGTGATTCCAATAGAAGCAAGAGGGTTCGGGCTTGGTGAAGCAAAGTATTATGTGATAATGGTGTGGACCGCAATTATCTTGCAGTGTTTCTTCCTGGGAGCCATAGGAGTCATCTTTTACTCTTCCTCTTTGTTATCAGCCATTATAATCGCCGTTCTCCTTCCAGTAACAGAGATTTTGGCTGTCATTTTCTACCGAGAGAAATTTCAAGCAGGAAAAGGTGTTGCTCTTGCACTTTCTCTTTGGGGATTTATTTCTTACTTCTACGGTGAGATAAAACAAACCAGGAAAAAGAATCTTGCCTCTGAAACACAAATGTCTCAGTCTTCTATTCCAACGCAAAATGTTTGAAAATTAATGTATGTTATTGATTTGGTTGTATACTTCCTCAGTTTTTTTTTTTTTTGGCCCCTTTTCTACTCTAACGAAAATTTGGCATTGAATATCGCTATATCAGAGAATAAATATAATGTTTATTTTCACTTGGATTGAGCCAATTCGTTGCAAGATTAAGATTTGATTTTTTTTTTTTTTTTTAAAGAAAGAACAAGTATGGAACTAGAGTGTAAAGAAATATAACTAGATAATATTGAAGTGTTTCAAGAATTGGGAGGTTTTGAATTCAAGTTGCAAAGCCAATTATATTGACAAATTTAATTTTAGAGGGTATTTATTTGACTATTTATTTTTAGCTTTTAATTTTTATCTTTTTTAATTTATAAATCAAATTAAAAATAACTTTTAATTAGTTTAAGTGGTTAGTTTAAAAGTGATTAAAATTAATTTAATTAGTTAAAATTATAAAAAAAAAATGTAATTGAGTATTATAATTATTAAAATGAGGATAATGATAATATTTTTAAAAATTATTAAAATAATAAAATATAGTTTTAAAAAAAATCATAAGTTATAAAAAAGGAAATAAATAATAAGTAAGGATACCTTATTTATAATTTATGACTTATTTTAAGTAAATTTTTTTAATTTATAAGTTAAATTAAATATTTTTTTAGTTATATTTTAAGTAGATTTAACTTACTTACAAATCAAATCAAATATGCAATAAAAAAAAATTAGCATTACTGACAAAATAGAGGGAGAAAAGGAAAACAAAGTGCTTTGAATTATATATAGACAAATTAAGGAAAGAAAAGAAATTTCACGATTTGTTTTCATTTATTTTTAACTCCGCCAAAGTAGTTTGCGTTTAGCCGGTCCCAAGCCCGGATAAAGGAGGAGGGTTGCGGTAGGTGACAACCAGCGTAAAAATTTCGTCACACCCTATGATATAGATTCAAATGATATAAACGTTGGGGCGTCCTCTACTAACGACGCGCCACATCGGAGCCCGGGTGTAGTGAGAAATATGCAAGGGTGTAGGGCGTTCACCGAAAGCGACGCGCCATGCCGACGCCCGGGTGTAGTGTTAAGTGAGCAAGGGTTCCCACATCATGGACGGGTGTGGGTAAAGAAGTTAGTCCATAGGACAGATAGTAGAATAAATAGTGGAACAGAACACAAGATAGACATAGAAAACAATAGAAGATATCATAGAAGGAGACCAATTAGGAAGGAGCAGGATAGGAGGAGGATCAAGGTTGGTACTTGGAATGTTGGATCACTTCCAGGAAAATTAATGGAGCTTGTGGATACCTTGGAAAGGAGAAGGGTGAATATTGCTTGCATTCAGGAGACTAAATGGGTAGGAGAGAAAAGTAAGGAAGTGGGTAATTCATGGTACAAACTATGGTTTACCGGAAAGAAGAGAAACAAGAACGGAGTGGGCATAATCATAGACAGGACATTGAAAGACGCAGTAATAGCTGTGAAAAGAGTAGGAGATAGAATTATACTAGTAAAGCCAGTACTAGAAGGAGAAACATTAAATATAGTTAGTGCTTATGCCCCACAAATAGGACTAGACAGTGAGAGTAAACAAAGGTTTTGGGAAGATATGGATGATTTAATGCAAAGCATACCGAATAAAGAGAATGTTTTCATTGGTGGAGATTTGAATGGGCATGTAGGAAGTGATAGACAAGGTTATGAGAATGTTCATGGAGGTTTTGGTTTTGGCAGTCGAAATGAGGAGGGAAAAAGCATCTTGGATTTTGCTATGGCATACGACCTAATACTAGTAAATACCTACTTTATAAAAAGAGAGTCACATTTAGTGACTTTCAAAAGTGGGCAACATAGAAGCTAAATCGACTTCCTCTTAACTAGGAAGACAAATAGAGCTCTATGCAAGGATTGCAAGGTCATTCCAGGAGAGGCTTTAACAAGTCAACATCGGTTAGTGGTCTTGGATGTCAAGTTTAGGAACAATTCAAGTAAGGTCAGAAGAAATAGTGTAGCTCGAACAAAGTGGTGGGAGTTCAAAGGAGTAAAGCAAGTGAAGTTCAAAAATGAGCTTCTCGAGTCCAAAGTATGGAAGCTGGATATGGAGGCCAATGATATGTGGATACAGATGGCATCAAAGATTAGAGAAGTAGCTAGAAAAGTACTTAGAGAGTCTAAAGGACATGGACCACTCTCAAAAGAGAGATGGTGGTGGAATGAGGAAGTACAAAAGGCAGTGAAGAGAAAAAGGGAATGGTATAAGAAATTACCTAAATGTGATAATAATCAGGCATATAAACAGTATAAGATAGCAAAGAACGAGGCAAAAAAGGCAGTTAGTCAAGTAAGAGCACAGGCCTTTGAAAAGTTATATGAGAAACTTGGAACTAAAGAAGGGGAGAAAGATATTTATAGATTAGCAAGGAGGAGAGAAAGGAAATGTCAAGATCTCAATCAAGTTAGGTGCATTAAGGATAAAGAAGGAAAAGTGTTGGTGAAAGATGAGGACATTAAAGAAAGATGGAGAAATTATTTTAATGATCTCTTTAATAATAGTAAAAATGGTAATAGCGTGAATATAGATTATAGAACAATAGAAAAGAATGTGAATTATACTAGAAAGATTAGATCTTTAGAAGTAAAGGAAGCACTTAAGAGAATGAAAGTGGATAAAGCCTGTGGACCCGATGAAATACCAATTGAAGTGTGAAAGTATTTAGGAGATATGGGAGTGGCATGGTTAACTAAATTATTTAATAAGATTCTAAACTCAAAGAAAATGCCTGATGAATGGAGGAAGAGTATTTTAGTACCTATTTTTAAAAATAAGGGAGACATACAGAGTTGTTCAAACTATAGGGGAATTAAACTCATGAGCCATACTATGAAGTTGTGGGAGAGAGTTGTGGAGCATCGACTACGTCATGATACTTCTATCTCTCTCAATCAATTTGGTTTCATGCCCGGTCGTTCAACTATGGAAGCGATCTTTCTCATTAGAAGCTTGATGGAGAAATATAGAGATGTGAAGAAAGATCTACACATGGTTTTTATTGATTTGAAGAAGGCTTATGATAGTGTTCCAAGAGAGGTCTTATGGAATGTGTTAGAACAAAAGAGGGTATCTATTAGGTACATACAAGTATTAAAAGATATATATGAAGGAGTAACTACTATTGTGCACACAGTGGGAGGGGACATAAGAAATTTTCCGATCTCAATTGGATTACACTAAGGATCAGCCATAAGCCCTTACCTTTTTACATTAGTTTTAGATGAACTGACGAAACATATACAAGAGAGTATTCCTTGGTGCATGATGTTTGCGGATGATATTGTTCTGATAGATGAGATACGAGAATGAGTCAATAGAAAGCTAGAACTTTGAAGAAGTACTCTAGAGTCAAAGGGTTTTAAGTTAAGTAGAAAGAAGACAGAATACATGCATTGCAAGTTCAGTGAAGGCCAAACTGGTGATAGGGAATGAGTTAGTTTGAATGGAGTGATACTGCCCCAAAGTAATCACTTTAAATATCTAGGCTCAGTCCTTCAAGTAGATGGGGGATGTGAGGAGGATGTTAGTCATAGGATTAAAGCCGGATGGTTGAAGTGGAGACGTGCCACGGGAGTTTTATGTGATCGTAAGATTCCTAATAAATTGAAAGGAAAATTTTACCGTACAGCCACGACCGGCTATGTTATATGGTAGTGAGTGTTGGGCACTGAAAGAGTCGTATGCATCTAAGATAAGAGTTGCAGAGATGAGAATGTTAAGGTGGATGAGTGGCCATACTAGACTAGATAAAGTCCGTAATGAGAGTATTAGAGAAAAGGTAGGAGTGGTGCCAATTGAAGATAAGTTGAGAGAAGGGAGATTGAGGTGGTTTAGTCATGTGAAGCGTAGATATACGGAGGCTCCAGTTAGACAAGTAGAGCACATTAGGTTAGAGGATAGAAAGGAAAAAAAGGGGTAGACTTAAATTGACTTGGAGGAGAGTAGTACAACATGACCTTGAAGCATTACACATTTCTGAGGATTTAACCCAAAATCGTTCAGAGTGGAGAAAGCGAATCCATATAGCCGACCCCAAATTTTTGGGATAAAAGCTTAGTTGAGTTGAGTTGAGTTGTAGTGAAGATGCAGGCTCAAAATGCACTCACTTTTTTATGTTTCCTCTTAGCGAGCATTTGCAGGAACACCAAGAATTTCTTAGTAACCCGGTTCCTTAGCTTTGCAAGTTGCTTGAAAAATTAGAAAAGCATGAAACCACAAAATGTGAGTACGAATCACTCTAAACCCTGAAATAAATGTGAATCAATCTAAACTCTGAAATAAAAGTGTGTTTTCCAGCTGCAGAGAGAAAGAAAGGTGAGACATGCGGAATGAATATATCTCCATTTCCCGGAATTTTTACAAACGAATTCCTGTACAGCGATACGGTAACGTTCTGAGAAAGTATAAAAGGGCACGAGCCAAAGAAACGTCTGATTCCTTGAACAAAAAGTGGCAGTAGAAGAAAATAGAGCCTCCTGAGCAAAAATAAAAAATAGCTTTCCTTTGCATGGCGATTTCCTTTGTAGTTTGGTTAAATAAGTAGTTTCGAATTCTGTGAATGATGCGTTATGTAAGCGCCGAAGTTGGCTTCAATTCGAAGACAGAAATCTCTAGATGTTCATATCCTCACGGGCTTCGAAGATATATATTAATACAAATGGCAACCTCAAAAGTTAGATTTTGAGACTGAAATTGCCTGGAGAAAGCGCAGCCTCCGTACTTGAGAATTGGGTCGTTAGTGGCCGCAAGGTTACACTCTCCCAGCTCAGATACATCTCTGGAATGCTCCCAAAATCTACACGATGCAAGCACGCACGCACTTGAGGTTCCTCCAATTATTTCTTTCTTTTAACCTTAACAAATTCACTGTTAGTTTCTTGTTTTCCATTTCAATATTGTTTTACGGCCCAGTTTACCCTTCTTTATGTGGGAATGTTTTGCTTTTGTTTTGTTTCTCTGTGGAATTGTCATTCATACTCTTGTGAAATTGCACAATTATGTGGTTAGAGAGAGGAGTGAGTTAACAATTTGTGGAAAGGTACACATTTAGATATTGAAGAAGGAAAAAAAAAATCTGCATCTTTATCTAAATATAGCTCTTGGCAATTCAGATTTTCTTGCTGGGCTCCGCATTACTTCTTTATGAACAACATATATATTGTAAACGATCATTAGGTGATTCCTTTCATCCGTCGGTTAAGTGGCTATCTGATGTTTTTGTTTTCTTTGATTCTGTTAAATGTTAATATACAGATACTCGCATAGATGGATACTAAAAAAAAAATCTATGCATGTTTGCAGTAGATCGTGCCATGAGATTAGAATTAACCGTGAGAGTGCATGGTTTAAGGGACACTGAGTATTTCAAACTTTTACCCGATTCTGCTGCAAGAAACGCTGCCTCTTTCCCTTTTCTTCATAGTTATGTGAAAGAACGAGACACTGCCAAACCTGAGGCTTTCATGATAAAGCTCAATGACTGCGGCATCCATTTAATGAGATGACGAAACTTTATATGGCTAAGTAACCTTTGCGATCCAGCAAATGAAGCATAATAAAACGGCCTTAAATATGATAATCTTTGTATGAATTCACGAGGCGAGGTGTCTGAGGTCACTGAAGCTCAGACGGTTTACAAGGAAATGTTGACGTTGGATAGAGCACGCTATCTACTTTGGCCAGGATTTATATAAAGGCCTCGTTGACAAAGCTATTTAGCCCTTGAAAATGCAGGGGAAAAACTCTCTACTAATCATTGCCTTGGTCACTTCTTCCCTATTACACTATATTTCCTCATTGAAGAATAAGGAGGGAGTTCAGCGGGATGGGAAGCTAGTAAAGTAGTTTGTGGGAGAATCACATGTGTATATTGTCATGCTTTGTTAAGGTAGGAGACCTTATAGAAGCTGAAAGAGTATTTATGGAATGGGAGACCAATTGTAGGAAGCATGATATCAGAGTTTCCAATGTCATTCTTGGTGCATATGCGCCGAATGGACTCATAAACAAAGCCGAGTCATTACATCTCCACACACTGGAGAGGCGTGGATGCCCAAATTATAAGACATGGGAGATTCTGATGAATGGATGGGTAAAGAGCCAAAAGATGGATTAAGCCATCATTGCGGTGAAGTCCACATATCCAATTTTGAAACGTTGTAAATGGAGACCATCAAATGGTATTTTAATGATTATTGCAGAGTACTTGAGAAGAACAGGAATTTTGAAGATGCAAATCACTATTTTCTAGTTATTCATCATTTTGGTCTTGCAAGTTTGCCACTGTATAATATTCTCCTAAGAAAGCACGTAAGAAAGCACGTCCAAGCTCAGAGCAGCTTCTGACATCCTCAAAATGATGGAGAAGGATCAAATTGAGATGGCTGATGAGGAATTTTTCCCTTGTTCAAGTCTTTCTATTCATGTATGTACTCAGTCAGTGGTATTGTTCATTGGAGTGGATTCATCCAGAGACAGGTGTCAATTGACGCCGCTATAATGCTTGTTCGGGATTAAAGATTTTGTGACAGGAAAACTGGAAGAGCGAAAATGAAGGTAACAGGCAATCCTTCAAGGAGGAAAGTTCAACTTTGCGAATCTTGCGTATTTCAGCAAATTGCTTCTTTAAATTCTTTGTTGTTCACTTGCCATATGCAAATCTTTCTTTCTTTCTTTCTTTCTTTCTTTTTTCCTTTAATGAGCAAGCTATTTTATTATTATTAATAATAAATCCAGAAAATAAACTTAGGAATGTCACCCAACCCAGGACCATAAATGCCAAGTGAAAAAATCGGGAGAAGGAAAGTACCAAACACCCAAAACCACAATACAGAACAACTCAGCCAGCAAGAAATAGCTTTACCATCAAATGAAAATTACAAGCAGAGCCTAAAACAGAGACAAGGAGCCAGACTTGCAGTGAACCGAACATAGCAAAACCAAGACCCAAGCTGAAAGCAAACTGGAGCCAACCAGCAAACTCCTTGAATACCCAGCAGGAGAGTGCAAAAATCAACAGAGTATAGGGAGAATGCAGCCCAAGAGAATTACTATAATGACCAAAGAATTGCTGCAAAATTCAAAATACATAGAAAGACACCAAGAAAACACAACCAGCAACCAAGAAGTCATGAGGGTACCCAAAGCAACAAAAAATTCAATAGTCAAAGAGGGACAAAGGCCAAAAGATAACCCATAAACCAGAAAGTTTACTGCACTATCCTGAAAAATTAAACCAAGAGAAAATCCGGAAAATCAAGTAGTCAGCAGCACCTCCATTTCAACCATCATGGAAAGACAGTAAACGCATGGGCTAAAAATATAGAAAGCAGTAGCAGCGCCAATACAACAGAAGACAACAAAATAAAATGAAAGCAAATACGCAAAGAAGAGAAAAGAAAGAGTTTCGCCAATATTATGTAGATGCTGGCAGATGTATGCTTTGAGGAGAATGAGACAATCATAGCATGGATGTGTTTGTCCGTGATATTTGTTTGTATTGATATCCTCTAAGAGCACTTAAATTGCTCTTGCGAGTAAGTCATTGCAAGAACTTAAAAATGAAGAAAAATGTGACTGTTCAGTAATTTTGTAAATTCTTTATTTGCATAATATTTCTGTCATGAATAAGAAATGATAATTTAACATGGGATCTACAGATGATGTGCAGGCACCCAGAGCATTTGCAATCACAAATAGTGATTGCTTGCAGGCAATATGCAGTCATGAACGCTGCTAAATGCTCAAACTTAGTACAAGTGCGAATCCCTTGTGGACGTTGGTACAAGTGCGAATCCCTTGCGGACGTGCACTAGCAATTTGTAGCAAGTTGGGGCTCTTCCTTTACTTGTGATATTCAAGAACATTGTCAAACTGAGCTCTAAACAAAGTCGTTGTCCCTCATCCTTAATTTCCTTTGCTGCTAGAGTACAGGTTCCAGTGCAGCTACCAGAAAATGTCGAAAAAGCTTATTGTTTTACCTCCAAAGAATTGTCTCCGTTTAAGACCACTTTCAATAATCTTCAGGTTATCTTGTGCTTCTTTTGGAACTCTATTCTTATCCCCTTCTACGCTTAATTGCCCGCATGCATTCGAATAGCAATTATTTCGAAAAAGAAGAGTTGCATTTTGTACGCTGTATATCATCCCTTTTAAATCATCCCTTGCAACTTAAAACTGATCTCTCTGAAACCATAGTAAAGGATCCATATTTGAATTACATTCATATTAGTTCTAGTTTGAAGCACCCAAGTCCCTCACTCAATATTCATATGTTTTCTAGTAAACAGAATTCATACTCTTATAGAGGCTCTCCTTTTAAGAACCCTGTTATCCAATTTACCTGAAATGTGTGCTGGACCTGGAGGCTGGAGCCTTGAGCAAAGGGCAAACCTGCTCTACAAATATAATAATGAGACATATTGAGGGCTAGCTTCTTCACTTACCTTTTCATTACCTGCGTGGTTGGAATTAGCCCTTCCATATGGACAGTGAATAGTACAACACCTCATTGATAAGTTCGTTAAACTCAATAGGCTCCACAAGGGTTCTCATAAGAAATGCACCACATGCTATTTCTGAGTAATTTGGCTAAGGTTTTTTTTATTTTTATTTATAATATGATTACATGATGTTTGAACCTGAACAAAGCTTATTATTAATATAATATAGCCAAAAAGCGATCACGCACAAAAGACAGGTAGGCACGATGAGAAATGAAAGCTGAAGGCTTCAGGTTGATGAAACTTCCACTACATGAACAGGCCTTTGAGGTGTTCTTTCAATTTATCCCGGGGAGGGATACGACAGCAGGAACTTCAAGGAAATTATCAAACCAAGTGTTTAGCACAGGCATAGTCTCTGCATCGATCACGTTTACACCTGCAATTTCCTCAACTATTTGAGTCCATAGTCGAATCCATCCTGAAGCAATCTCTAGATAGCCTATTGTTTCACCTCCAAAGAATTTCTTCCCCTCCAAAGCGCTTTCCAGAGTCTTTAGATTCTCTCGGCCCTCTTTCACTACTTTCTCTTTCTCCTTCCCTTCTGTGAAAAATGTACGTATGATCGCACCCATGCACTGAAATAGGAGAATAGCTTGTATCAATGGATTTCTTAAAAGAAAAGAGTCTTAACTTTGTGTGCTAATTTGGTACTAAATGTCAATTTTCAAGAAAATGAATGGCATATATATGTAATACTTCTGTCTGAAACTTCCTGATCCAGTTTATCTGAAATTGTCTGCTAGAAACATGGTGTTTCCTCACTTACCTTGTCTTCTGCAAATTTTGCCCGGAAGCGTGCCTTAGCCCTTTGGTAGGGATCAAGTGGGAGGAGTGGATTTCCCTTCCACACCTCATCTATGTATTCGATAATTACCAGCGAATCCACCACAGGATTGCTATTGTGCACAAGCACTGGAACCTTCTTGTGGACATGGTTGTACACCAACAGCAGGGGACTCTTGTTTGAGAGATCCTCTTCAATATATTCATACTCTATCCCTTTCAGTTTCAAAGCCCATTTAACTCTAAGCGCAAAAGGACTTCCCCAGAATCCAAGTAAAGTTACTTTGTCTTCAGCCATTCTTAATTTAGTGATTAGTCCAGTAGGATCTTTTTTGCAATCTAGATGGTGCATGATCGATTATTGACTCAATTGTATCTCTGTGATAGCCCTGACAATATTTATCACTTCAGCCACCTGTGTGGACTTCTAATACACAGTGAGGAGATTTTTTCGCGTACATTGTAAAACTTTTCAAACTGAAAACAAAGTTTAAGTCCTTGATGACAAGCAATCGATCAATGAGTTATTACACCAATATCTAGGTTCAAGAGGTCATGATTCATGAAAATGATAAGAGCCATCAATGCCAACTTAACAACAAACATGGACTAGAAATATGTGTAATTGAAAGAGTCACCTGCTATATGCCAAACTCATCGCTATAATGGACCCTATATGCTAATACCTATCGTTGTCCTTGTCTGTGCAGTACGACCTTGACAGGCAGATGCCTAAAATTCAGATAATATAAAGTTCCTCGTAAAGCTCACGGTGCCTTGTAAAACTTATCAGATAATATATATATATATATATATATATATATATATATATATATATATATATATATAAAGTCAGATAGTCAGTACTCGATCGAAGCATTTAACATAGCAGTTAAAGTCGGTTAAAAAGTCAAAACAAAGAGGAAGAGTCCTTGACATAGAACACCTACACCGAGCGGAGGAGATCCAGGCTAACCAGACCAAGCAAAGAAGACATGTGATTTAGACCAAGCAAAAGATTGCTTGGTCAAGTATAGTTGAACGAACATAAATAAATGCATAAAGACAAGTGGAGTCACTCGCCTGACAAGCCACGCATCGACCACATTTAAGAGAAAATCTCAGGATATTAACTGAATATCTGAGATTTATGCAAATAACTACAATCATTACTTAGCCATTTGGTCTATAAATATGAGTAACAACCATTAATCAAGTACGCTTACTCAGCCAAATTTGCTATTGAAACTCTCATTACCCAATTCTTCACTTTTACAATAAATCTCTAACATGAGCGTCGGAGTGACTGGCCAATAGGCCATCAACTTCACTATTTTCTTGTTTTTTCAAGCATATTTAGTACTTAGACTGGTCTTCAAAAACTCACAGCAACATATGTATCAATGCCGTGAACAAAGCATCATCTATAATGGACTACGATGGCATTACATGTTATTGATAGATCCTCTTCAATATACTTGTAATGTATCCCTTTCATTTTCTAAGCCCATTTGAATCATTAGAATAGATCCTCCTCCATCTATTTTTATTTTCTACTAGCGCATGTAGATGTCTAATAGATAGGTCATATTACACGTCCAAAACCAAATCAAAAGGTCAGCGCTTAGTCCAACGTGACAGTTAAAATGTCAATGCTTAATCAAAAAATCAAACAAAAGAAAAATAGTCATAACAAGAGCCAGACTGACAATCACGTGCCTCAGGTTAACTGCATTAAGCAAGCAAGGTTTGGTCTGCCCAAACTGAGCAAAAGAAGGCTCGGATATCAGCAATACTAGTCTATGATAAGGCATGATCTTTAGGAGACAATTTTAGGATATCAATCGACTATTTGAGATTTTTGCAAATAATTACAACGGCTATTTAGCTTTTAGTCTATAAATATGAGAAATAGACATTAATCAGATACATTTATTTTATCAAATTAATTACAAAATTTACTATTATTCACTCTACAACTCTCTATTAGCATCTTTAACTTAAGTACTGGAGTAATTGACCAATAGAGCACTGACCTTACTATTTTCTTTGTTTCTTTGTTTGATAGGCTAATTTGACATATTGGACTAATAATCAGAGACTCATGGCAACATCAATAGGGCATAAATGAAGTAGTCACAATCAAAATCCGTACAAGGATGCTTGCTATAAGCGCGTACAATTCTGCCACCAAACTTGTCTAGCTCATAAAGTGTATACATTTGCTAAAACTTTTCTTCACCGTCTCACTCCTAGTCCTTCAGTTAAAATCATCCAACCATTACACAATCACTGTTTTTAACCCCAACCCACAATTGCTGGCATTAAATTGAATTTTGTTGCTGGAAGTTTCAAGTGCTTCCAAAACCGCACGGGCAGTGGCAAACTTTGTTTTTGAGTCCCATGGGTTCACACCTTTTATTTGCTGTTACTTCAACTCTCAACCAAATATTTTATGTGTCAAATGGGAGAACATATCAAGCAAATGACCCTTATATTCACAAGTTCGCACAAGATTCAAGTGGGATCTTGGGGTAGTAAAATGCATAAATTCATTTAATTTATATTGTTTATTTCTATTTTTAATGAAAATACAACGAGAGGATGAGCGCACAATAGACCAGCTTGTTATTTGTTACACGAGTGAGTTGATCCAGAATAATTTGGCCTGTTATTATGCACACCTCAATCATAATTAGCAAAGCCAGAGACCAAATGCCTAAAATAGAGTTAAAAAAAGGGGAAAAGAGAGAGAGAGAGAGAGAGAGAGAGAGAGATAGAGAGAAGCATATGGAACCTAATGCCTAGAATCACTTCAAGGATGATAACGCTAGTTCTACACTTCTTGAGATCCGATCAACTATTGGACCCTGCATGAAGACACTGCATTTGTCACTTAAAGCCATTTTACAATCAAGAAGGAAACAAATTACATTGCATGATGTCATAAAACAAGAAGATAGAATTTACCTTCCTCCAGCGGCACCTCAAATTTTGATTTAGTTATTGTCTCATACAAGAAAATATATCTATCATACAAAAAGATGAAAAAATCAGAGTTCACTAATATGGATATATAGCAGATTATTTATCAAACATTAAGGTATAAAAAAGTCTTCCATTTCATCAATCATTGTCAGGTGACTGGCCATTTATCCATTAATGAAGGAATAGTGACATAAAAGATTTACCTCCATGCTAGCTCACAAACAAGTTCTTCAGGAGCATCAGGAAGGACCTAAGAATAGCACAAGAAAATGATTTAGTGCAATGCACAACATGCATAAAAACTATATTTGTTTAATTGGACTTCTTAGGTTGACTTGCCTCATCATTGTATGGATCACAATGATCCTTAAACCACAACCGCAGGAACTCCTGAAAAATGTGAAATTTTTTAAACATTGAGAGTATAAATCATAAGTGCCCCACTCTAAAACAAAATAAAAACCACCAATGATGATGAATCCAAAAATCATTCAAAAAAATAAATGTCACACACACACACACACACACACACACACACACACAGAGGATATTGGCACATACTTGAATCAGTAAATGTACAATATAGGGAAAAAAAAAAGAAAAAAAAATAATAATAACAACAACAAAAGTCAAACCAAATAACACACCTTATCAACATTTTCAGGTTCAAGACCTTTCTGAAAGCGTTCTTCATAAGAATGGGCAATCCAATATCTGCTTGAGTCAGGTGTATGCACCTACCATCGCAGGAAAAGATGTTTAAACTCATTATGAAATTTATTGGTTGGTCTAGGAGCACAGTAAATCAGTGATAGTGAGAACAGTAAATTACCATAGTGAAATAATTTCAAACCTCATCAATCAATAGAATTGAACCATCTGAGCCTTTTCCAAACTCATATTTTGTGTCTACTAATATCAAGCCATGATCTAAAGCCACACGCTGCAAGTCACAAGGAATGATCAAGCTAGTTGTATAATCTCAGTAAAAAAAGCCATCAAGCATCAATCAAAAGTGTATTTTGTACAGAAACAGACATTCATCCTTGGATCTGAGGCATGAATCATGATTGACAAAAAAATCTTAGCAAAAAGAAAAAAAAAAAAGAAGTCACCTGTCCATACTAAAATAAGCTCAATGCTTTCCTACTGGCTTCATCATAATCAGCTTGAGTCATTAATCCCCGCTCAATTATCTGCTAGGCAAATGAAGAAGATGAGAGTATAAGACAATTAAACCAACAGCTGAAAAGAATAATACTCCATAAAGTATATAAGCCAGCCATGACTCCATGAGGCATAAACACAACACACATGAGCTCATTTAGAGAGAATGCAACCTGGAAAAAAGTTTTTACAAGACTATTGCGCTATATTTCAAAGTTCAAATTGGAATTTATAACCAAACCTCGCTTGGAGCTACAGGAACATCATGATCTGCAGCCTTGGTTGTTGGAGTGAGTATATTTACAGTCAGCTTCTGGTTTTTTACCAAACCTATAACACAGTAACAGATCAGTCCACATTATTTAATGGCCAAGATTTTTAGAGGGAAAAAACCAATTGATGAAACAGGAAGCACACCATCTGGAAAGGCATTGCTGCAGTAATTTCGGATACCATTTTTGTAGACTGTCCATAGTGATGTATCAGTACTTCCAGTCACATACCCTCTAACTACAGATTAGCAGCACAAGTAAGATCAGCCAAATAATTCAGGACCAAGAATCCTCACCCTCAAACAGCTACATATCAAACTTATTTCCCCATGAGAAATGAACCACTGTTCATTAGAGCAACTTTCTGTTATTCATCTGAATTCATTGATTGACCTTCATATGAATTACAAAAATTCCCCCCAAAGTTAGAATAGATAATTGAAATTTTTTAAACATGTTGCATATCATACAAAAGTAAGTATACAAGATACCAGTTTAATGATAAGTCTATAAGTCATCTTCAAAGTTACCATTTACAAGCTATTCCAAACAAGATAATTGCCACAAAAATTGCAGAATTGGATACTTTCTAAAACATTTTTCATATGAAGCCAGCAAGAAAAAGGAAATAAAAATCCAAAACCTGCTCTTGAAACACTCACCAACAAATTCAACAGGAAAAACTGAGCATTTCTTTGCAATCGTAACATTTTTATCAGGAGCAGAAACAACAGCATTCTGAGTAATGCGTTGAGTTCTATTGAACCACCAGAGACTCGCCTCGTTTAGAACCTGAGAACAAGATAGTCACAACTAGTTTTCTGAACACTTATCTGTACAGTATTTACGTTTAATCGATCATTATTCATGACTCCCACAAGAAGATAAAGCAATAGAGCAGCAAACCACGAAAATACCTGGCCTTTAAAGGGCATAGAAGCGAGAGTTCTATCAAATGCACTCTGCCGATCAGTTGTGACCAAGACAAGATAATCCCCAGCGTCATAAATGTCTCTCACCTACGAAATCAAGTAGATTAATCATCTTACCATCCAGCACAACAATCAGACAAGTTTTACAGGATATCTTTGCTCATAAGACATGAGAATGCAACCAAACAAAACCTCTCAAAAAAAAAAAATGATTGAAGCCAAATTGCTCATTAGACTCGTTTTGCATAAGAAATGGTTAATAATTGCAACCAAATCGACAGAGCCACAGAGCGAAATTAAAAAAAAAAAAAAAAAAAGAAATCATGTTCAGTGAATAAGAAGGTTTTAAAACTGTGAATTGAAAATACCTTGCCTCTGGTTTTGGATTTAAGAGCGGGAACCGTCAAATGCAGATTTGTCTCCGAGAGACAATTAGATAATGAGCCTTTAATGGCGCCAAGGACCTCCTCTTTGCGGCTACTGTTGATTAGAGCATCAAGCGACAATTTTTGTTGCTGGGTTTGATTATGTGCTGACATTACAGATATCCTCAAGTATCTCTTCGATTTTGATTTGGGTTTTGGTTCAAAGGAAGGGATTGAAGGGAAATTCGAATTGGTATTGCGAGATTGGAGTTATTGAGAAGGGTTTTTGGAGGATTTAAGGTTCGCATGCACTGAGACATCTTCGCTGTTTTCTCCGGGTTGCTGTCGACTTCTCTATTTCACATGGAATTATGAGGACTCTAGAGGTGTACTGTTGGGTATTTGGGTTAGACCCGAATTTAGAAGAGCCAGAGCCTCATAAGCGGACGTGTCGGCTGGATAATAAAGATTGATTGAACGTAAAACCCCATCACCATCTGGCCCTCTCTGTCCTTCGCTCTCGCAGTCCAATAAAGATTGATTTTTTCTCCCTTCCTATTCTTGATTATTTAAGATTTTGACCCATATCTTGAATCTGAGATTTCTAAGGATTCCAGTATCGATCCGTTTCTAAGTTCCGTTAGTAACGAACCACCCGATTTGTGTTATATGCATGTATTTTATTGCTTTCTGGGCGGAATTTATCAGTTTTGCCTCTGAATTCGAAGGACATTTTGGCCTATGAGGTTCGATCTTTGCCCTAGTTTTTCATTTGTCCTCTTAATATATTTGATTAATTAGAGTTTATCGAGGAATAATGAAAGTGTTGGTGTTTCGGTTGGTGTTACTTTTGATTCCTTATGGTGCTTATCAAATGTGAAGTAATCAAACACTTTTTCAATTCGAGTGGTTTTAGGGTTTATCAGGGGACCAAACATAGCTCAAAGGGTGAAGGGATTTGGAATAGTAAAAAAAAACTATGGCAAAACTAATTTGATTTAGTTTTTCTCTCATTTTGGGCAATCAGAACCTTGCCGAATCGATTTTGATATCAATTCTTTTGTTTCCTTGGGTGCAGTACTACACAAATGGAATAATCCGTTCTTTTTTTTTTTAGTTCCATGTATTGTTAACGGAGTTTGCATTTGAGATTCCTAATTGGTTGTGATGAGGAAGAAGAGGAAAGGAAGTGAAACGGAAGCGTGTGAAGATGTACAAAATGAATTAACACCTAGGCATGATAAGAAATCATCAAATATCAGGTCTCATTATTCTCTTGAAGATTACAAAAGGTTAAAGAAGAGGTGTAAAGGAGATGCTGGTGATGAACCTGTTAGCTCTTGCAAAAGTAGGTTTGCAGACATTGCCACTGCCCCACCTTGTGGTGCCTCATCATCATTCAAGAGGAAGATAGGGTGTATAGATAATGCTACCCAGACAGGTAGAAAGAATAAGATTGGGGATGACTATGTTTCAGGTGCCACCATTGGGCGTGGTAAATTTGGTTCTGTTTGGTTGTGTAGGTCTAAGGCAACTGGAGAAGAATTTGCTTGTAAGACTTTGCGGAAGGGGGAGCAGACAGTTCATAGGGAGGTGGAGATAATGCAGCACTTGTCTGGCCATCCTGGTGTTGTGACATTGCATGCCGTCTATGAGGAGACGGAATGTTTTCATCTTGTGATGGAGTTATGCTCTGGGGGCCTTTTGATTGACCAGATGGTCAAGGAGGTTCGATACTAAGAACAATGGGCTGCTAATATATTTAAAGATGTGATGTCAGTTTTTAAGTATTGTCATGATATGGGAGTTGTGCACAGAGATATAAAACCAGAGAATGTACTTCTCATGAGCTCAGGGAAAATAAAGCTTGCAGATTTTGGCTTGGCCATGAGAATTTCAAATTGTAAGTCTCCTGCCTACTGTAAGCAATGTTCTATTTGCTTTCTAATTGTTGGCAACTAACCCATATAATGTTTTATCATACAGTTAAAATGAAAATATTTATATGTATATCCAGGAAGTTGATAGAACAAGTTGTCAAAGTACACACTTCAAGAAATCAAGAGGGCAGGATAACATGGTGTCTCAAGTATATTTTGGTGTTATATAAAATCTGCTGTCTTTGGCAGGCAGTATCCTTAGGAAATAAATATGGTGAATTATTGGAAATAGTTTTCTCTATCTTTCCTTTTTTATCAATTAATGGAGTTCATGAATTTTTGTGTATGAAAATTTTATTTAGTGCCATTTTGTCTAGCTCCAATTATGCGTTTTGGTCTATTAGCTGAAATTAGAATGAAGCACAGGAAGATCTCTAAAAGATTTTTTTTTTCACTCTTCTATTTACATTGTAATTTCAGATGAAACCATGCAAGTTATTTTAAATCTGATGGTATGTGTGGAACATATCAGAGCCATTGTCTGGTTGGCTGCTACCATATCATTGGTACTTTGGATAATTTCATATGGTGTCAGTAAATTTCCAGAATGTGAAAGATACAAAGTTATTGAAATGTAGAAATTTATGCTTGATATGCCCAATTGTGAATATATTCTATCATGTTCTTATTTATTGGAATATTTCTCTGGAAACTTCTATTCTGAATTAAATTTCGACTCCTTTGTGATTAGCTTGCTTATATTCTCAAAGATTTTCTTGTGCAATGAAATGATGAATGCAGGTCAGACATTGTCTGGTTTGGCCGGAAGTCCTGCTTATGTTGCCCTAGAAGTTCTATCAGGAAATTACTCTGAGAAGGTTGATATATGGAGTGCCGGTGTCCTCCTACATACTCTCTTAGTTGGCATGCTTCCATTTCAAGGGGACTCCTTGGAAGCTGTTTTTGAGGCAATCAAGAAAGTAAAGCTTGATTTCCACAGTGGGATATGGGAGTCCATATCTAAGCCTGCATGCGATCTACTTTCAAGAATGCTAACAAGGGATGTTTCAGCAAGGATAACTGCAGATGAAGTGCTAAGTAAGTTTCTGTTGCTGTAAGTCTTAGGAATACTCAAAACCATGCCTTTTTTTTCTTTCTTTTTGAGTACGTGTGTATGACCTGATTTATTGCTGCACAAACTTCAATTGGTTATGGAATATTCTGGTCACATGAGTTTGCAAATGATACTGTTTTCCCCTACCATTTATTACTTGCCGCCTCACCGGTCCATCACTCAAAGTTGCATGATTAATTCCTTTTTAACTTTATAATATGCCATGTTCTTGTTAACTCTATTGCTTACCATTTTTATCAAATAGTTGCTACTTGATTGACTAGTAGATTGATTGATTTGTCCTGTTAAATTGACCTTTGAATTGGTATTCGATCAGGACACCCATGGATTTTGTTCTACACAGAGCGCATATTAAACACACTGTCCATTAAGTCAAAAATAAAGAATCAAGTTGGACCGACTTCCTGTCAACCTGTCACTGTGCCCGTACCAGAGATGCATGGGAACAAAGTAGAGAGTGTCTCTCTTGGTGAGGATTCAAATCATCATTCATTATCCGATAGTTGGAGCAGCAAGTCAGAAGAACAGGATGACTTTGGTTTGGTGGATGCACTTGCAGTGGCAGTTTCCCATGTCAAGATTTCAGAGCCAAAGAGAAGCAGGCTGTGCGGGCCCACAGGTCCAATAGAGCAGCAGCATTCATCTAACCTGACAGCTAACAATCTCTGTAGAGCATTTTGTTTCTGAAACTACTAACAACATTTATCTCCACTGTTTTCTAAGCTGGGGATTTAAAACTAACATGCCCTGGTGCAATTTCAGTGGGCAAAGATGGTTAACAGATCAGCATAACCCTATCTGTGCAATATATTGGTGTATCTTTGGATGCAATCTAACCTAATAGTGGCTCCAAGCCTGTGAATTGAGGAAATTGATCTACAGCATCTGTAAATAGAATGATAGTGAGCAATTTTATGAGTTAATTTTTCATTGCACCTGTTGCATGGGGCAGATTCAGTGCCTTGCAAAGCCTGTAAATGTGAAAGTACAAGAATATTCTAAATGACTGTCAACTTGTATGATGGAAAGCCTTGAAACCTTACATAGTTACTGGTATTAGGATTGGAAGCTATGAGGCATAGTTGTGGGTTTTTTCATGGTATTCCACCGTCAATGGTGGATCTCTACAAAGGAGTCAAAAAAGAAAAAATTGTTCTTGCAGCACCATTTTCAAACAAAAGCGGCTAAATATGCGGGTGTAACATGAGCTTTAAAGTGCCTGCTAATGATATCTCCTCAATTTTTGCTTCTTTTCTCCTTTTTCTGGAAACAATACCTTATATTCTTATGAAGTCCCATGACAAGCCCTGAACCCTTAATATCATTGACCAAAACATGATTAATAGTTTAATAGGATTTGTTTACTGGTTTTCTTTAATATTATATCCACTTCAATCTCGAGATCAACTGCTCAAAAGAAGACTTTTATAAGAGAGTGAGTCTTCATCTAACTTCATTTCAAATCTAGTAAATTATGGAGTTGGAGAGAAGCACCAAAGCGTTCACCAAGAAGAAGAGTTCACATCACTTGACCAAGATCATTACATCCATCCTTCTACTGCTGTTAATTCTCATACTTATTCAATCTCAAGCTTCCCCTTTCAACACTCCTTCCACATCTGCTTCATGGGCTTTCTTCAACAAATGGAAAGGATTAGCATTTAATACCACTGACGGTCTTGCTTTCGCCGAGAACTCCAATAGCTTGATCTCAAAGCTCCAAGACTCAGTCACCTTCTTCCCCCTTAAAGATCTAAGGTTCGCCAAAAATGCCATGGAAGGGAACACTTGGTTTATGAGCTCCTTAAATGACACCCGTGGGGCAAATGAAGCTGAGTACCTATATTTCCCTTCAGAAATGTCCAAGGGAAGGCTTTTATGCATCAAGGGAAATGACATGAAGGAGGGCACCAGGAATTCATATGCCTTGGCATGGCCAGAAGCTCTTCCAGACACCGCCAAGCTCATGGAAGGCTTGACCTTTGTGTCAGACACATACTATGATTATGTGAATTTGTGGCATGGATTGTGTGCTATGGCCCCATTTGTTAGTTGGTCTATAAATAATAATTGCCCGAGGCCAACAAGGTGGGTACTATTCCACTGGGGAGAGCTGAGGTCTAAGATGGGATCATGGCTACAACACCTGATGGAAGCTAACTTTGGAGCAGTTAAAATAGAGGGACTTGAAGAAGGAGATCGAATTTACTGCTTCGAGAAAGCGGTTGTGATGAGGCATAATGAGGGAAGTATGGGGAAGGAAAAGAAGCTTCAGGTTTCTGATCTGCTGAGATGTAAAGCAAGGAGATTTTGTGGGATATACCCATCAGGTAAAGGAAAAGAGGTCAATGAAAGAGGGGAACCAATAATAAAGCTAACATTGCTCATGAGGAGGGGTTCAAGATCATTCAAGAATGCTACAGCAGTGATTGATATATTTGCAAGGGAGTGCGCAAAAGTGGAGGGCTGCACATTGAGGGTGGCTGAGTCCGAGGATCTAAATTTCTGTGACCAGGTTTGCAACATCTACCCCATTACTGGCCTTCCTTTTTCTCCTCGCTTATTATTAAGGGAATGACATTTCCAAGTAAACTCGTTAAAAATATAGCCACTTGATGCATGCAATGCAACACCAACTTACTCTTGCATCTAATGCGCTGAATGGATTAGTCGCTGCTTTATTCAGGTTGGAAGTAACTCTCTTTAGGACCTAATTAGCTTTTGCCATACTCTTCGGAGCCCAAGCCCTCCCTTTAGCGCCCATTGAGAGAATAGAGAGAACTCAGGTGGGAATTGCCAATTGTTGTTAGTTTGTTCCTTAACAAAATTCTCCCTCGAATGCTTATGAAGAACAAAAGGCAAATATTGAAGCAATAGGACTGGCTTGAACATATAAAAGAAAAAAATAAATGGGTAAAATGACCATTGTTGCTTGCATATCAATAGTATCACTTTTACTGTGTTTTCTGTCCAGGTAAGAGTAATGACCCACACCGACATTGTTGCATCCCCACACGGTGCTCAACTGACAAACATGCTATTCATGGACAGAAACAGTAGCGTTATGGAGTTCTTCCCTAAAGGATGGTTAGAGCTTGCGGGCATAGGTCAGTATGCACATCACTGGATGGCAGACCAATCTGGGATGAACCACCAAGGTTCATGGTGGGAACCATTGGGCAAAAAGGAATGCCCCTCTCCTCAACAGGATCTTGAGTGCTTCAACTTCTACAAAGATGGGAAGGTGGGTCACAATGAAACCCATTTTGCAGAGTGGGCAAGAATTGTTCTCAACCAAGTAAAAGCCAGGAAAATGGAAGATGCCATTAAGAGTTACATTGACAAGCCACTGCCACACTCAACAGCCTGCGCATGCTAGTATATTTGTTAAATTTATAATTTTACAAGTTGTATTAGTAAAAGCTTAATTGCATGGAATATAGCTTTGTTTATACATCAACCAGAAATCAGGCTTGGTGATAATCTCTCTTTGTTACCCAATATCTAGGATTTTAACTATATCAAAAACTAATGTTAAATAAAGAAGCTAATGTGAAGATTTTACAAATGGGTCCTCCATTTCAACTCCCAAATCCGAATCTACCCATGGAATGCCCATTGATCTGGACATTTTTTCAGTGGCCAACAGTAATACCTCATCTTCTGGATAATTTGGACCACATGTAGACAACAAAGAAACAAAACAGTGCAAAAAGAACCACATGGACAACATGGCTTCCACCATTCTTAATGATGCTCCTGTTCAATTTCCTTATGTTGTTCTTCACGCCTGCTTGAGCTTTTATCACTGTCATTTGCTGTTATGTCACAAAATTGAGCTCTCAGAAAACAGTTGCAGCTTTTTACAAGCAAGAAATAAAGGCAAATAGCATTATTTCTAAAACATAAAAGCTCCAAATAGTGAGCACGCCGTCATCACAAACTTTACACAACAATGTTCTACACAGAGTCACAGACTACAGCTTTAGGATGATACAAGCACTCTTATTCCTATTTCCTAGATGCTAACAGCTACCAACATTCCCCCTTTATTTTATTCATTTCCTTTCCAGTAATCAAAATGCCAATATTTAAAAATTGATGCATAGATATAATGGTAACATTTAATAGGGGAAGACTTGAGTTGATAACCTCCTCTGCAGAGTGCAAATAGAAATGTGTGGCTGCCTAAGCCACCAACAGAAGTTCTAATTTCACAATATCATGTGCTGACCCAAAGTTCAGAGATATTAACCACCCTCTCCTTACCTTATTGACTTTTCATGTTGTGGATCACTAATGCTTTGTTTCAAACTCAAAAAAGTAAGGTTTCAACATGGTTATTCAAATACAAATATGACAACACTGTAATTACAATAAAGAGCAAACCTAAAAAACGGAAGGCAGTAAAATTTACTCAAAGATAATATAGAATTGCAAAACAAAATCAAGAAACCACATGCCAATTGGAAACTTTACCAGCTTATCCAAGAAATCCTTCTGGAACTTTGCTTCTGTCCCTATCTCTTGTGCCACCTACAGCATATACTTGTATAAGAACTAACAGAGCAAAATAAAATCTAAAGAAAACTTTCAAAATTTTAATAATGATATTGTTAAGATTAGACGGCAGAATAAATATTCACAGATGTTAAGTCTCATGTGAAAGCAAGTAGGAAGTAGAGAGAAATATGTAAATAAATGTAATATAAAGCATAAAGCTCACAGAGTAACAGAATCTTCATACACATAAAAGTGAGGGATTTTCAGTTGGTAGAGATGTGATTCAATAAGATTAATTTGATTCACCATTTAAGTCCCAAAAAAAGGATTATGCACTACATCTCTTGCAACGTTTTCTGAACAACTTCTCCATATAAGCAGATAATATAACATAACTCACCGTGAAACATGAGAATTAACTTTAACCTGATATTGTTTCAAGTTAACTGGAAGTATTATAAAAAAATTAAAAAAGAAAATGAAAAAAGAAGAAGAAGAAAGAAAGAAGAAAGAAAGAAAGAAAGAAAGAAAGAAAGAAACTCCTTATCTAAGAGTGCCCTTTTTTTTTATCAGTTCAATTCTCCTCCAACTTCCTAGCATAAAATCATCAAAATCTTAATCATGAAAAAACGCAAAAGAAAATTGGCAACGCGTGACAACATTACTGTAAGATTATGACATAAACAATTAGCAGCCAAAAGTTTGATCACATTCACATCCTTCCTTTTCCCCGGACACTGCCTGAGATAAAATCAAACTAGCATTCCCTGAGATTTGAGGTCCTTCGGTGGCAAATTTATAGCCATTTAATGTCAAACACTACTTCGCCCTAGCTCTAATAGAAACCGATTAACAAAATATCAAACTTAATCCACTGCTATCTTAAACATAAAGACAAAATCCAACTAATATTATGATTAGCAAGAAATCTTACTAAAAATTGCAACGTATTCCCTGTTCGGTGATTGCTTTTGCTTCACTATACGAGCCATAATTCAATTTAAAAAAATTAAGAAGGAAAACTCACATTTCTCAATTGCCTAACTTGGCTACGGAGACCGGAGATCTCATCATCGAAGTCAGCTTGCATCGGATCAATCCGCAATTGTATTTCATCGGAGCCCGCCACCGGTCTCGTGCTGAGTCCTTCCCTGTATATCCACACAAAAATTACGACAGATAACAAGGATAATTGAGTATAACAACCAACGAAAACAGGCGAACCCTAAACCGAAGATCAAATGATGGATTTGATACCTTGATCTGTAAGGAGCAGCACCACCGTATAAGGAACCACCTCGGCTCGAATTGGCGGCCATCGAAGAGAAATTTGAGCGGTTAAATCGAAATCAAAACAAACTTGCATACGGAGATTTTTGAACAATTTTTTTTTAAATAAAAAAGAGAAGGTGACGTTATCAGACGGTATATCCTCCGTTGATTTTCTGGAGGATCGGATGGTGCTAGAAATTCTGTTTATAAGAAACCTAGGCCAGGACTTAAAGTTGCCATTTTTCCTAAACGTGGCAAACGTTTATTGGTTGAACACACGTAGTTTTTTAAATTTTGCTGCGCTCTGTTCCCACCGCTTTACCATGCTGAATGGGCTGGCATTTACAAAGTTTACCTGCGTTTCCAGGAAAACTTTCCAGTAAACAGCAAATAGAGGAAGTGGAAAATTGCGTAGTTTTTTAAAAAAAAAATTCTTAACAAAATCGAGAACAGACTTTTGTATTTGCGTGTATCAGGTTTTTGAATAAAGACAATAAATAGAACACAGGTTTTATTTTTTATTTTTTTAAATAAAAAAATTATGACTTTTTATAATTAAAATTATATTATAATTTTTTAATATTTAAAATTAAATAATTATAAAAAAAATCATATTATTATAAAATAAATAATAATATATATTAAAAATTTAAAAATAAAATAAGTTCTTAAATATGTTTTGCAATAATTTCTTTTTTAATTATAAAATATATTATTAACTTTTTAATTAAAAAATATTTTTTATTATTTACAATGAACATATTTTTTATATTTTTCTCTTGTTTTTTTATGAAAAATGAAAACTGTAATTTTAGTAGAAAATGGAAATCAGTAAATATACCCAAAGTTTCTCTTAGTGGTTTTTGTTTTCGTGCGATAAGGGTCTTTTGTTCTACCAATTGTAGCAGTCGTTATTTGCCCTTTTCAGGCGGGAATGGCCCTCCATGCTTTGCTCAGACGTGGGTCTTCCTTTCCTTCAGCCGGGTGGGTTATACATAAGTGGTTTTGAGTTTGAAGTTTGTGGCTTACAAGTATGTTGTTCACATTAAAAGAATCTTGCAATCTATCAAAGATATGGTGTTTTGTTGCATGTACGGGTTGAGCTTGACCAGAGTGGAAGTTTCCCTCTTCTACCAATATGTGTGTGTGTGTCCAAAGAAACTTCATTCTCTAGCAACTTAAGCTATCTGTTTACAGACTGCGGGAGGATGCATTTTTGTTCTAGGCCATAAGGACGGTCATCTTCGGAATCCAATAGCTAGCTACTCTGATCGCCTAACCCTTAAAAGTACAAGAGCTGTAGGAGTTATGACCATCGACTCTTCCACAAATCATCAAAGATAATGGATATTTGGCTTAGGGGAGTCTTACTCGGTTTCCTTGGAAGGATGTTTGTTTGAGGAAGAGCTTTTGGCGATGTTCAGGTCTGACAACTCGAGCGTCTTCTCAAGCAGGCTGGTGGAGTGGGAGGAAGACGGTGGCTACAAACAAGCCATCATTTTTGTCCTCATAGCTCTAGGGTTTGTTGTTTGTGGCCTTTAAAAATGAATCTATTATAAATTTTAAAGGTGCGTTTGTTAATATTGTTATTTTTCAATTTTCTATTTAATGAAAATGAGAAACTATTTTTGTTTTAAATTTTTAAATTTTTATGAATACTTTATGTTTCTCTACCCAAGCTCATGGCCACAAATAAAGCTTAAGATGTTTTCCATTGTAGTAAAAATCTGACCTCAAAATTAATCAAAGAATTATATGTTTTCTTCTACATTTGATATTTAGAGATTAAAAACATAAATATGGATCTCATTAATAAGAGAACAATAATAAAAGAGAAATAAAGAATTACATAAACTGACGAAAAATATAAGAAAGAAAAGAAAACAAGTATGAAAGATAAAAGGATATAGAAATAATTTTTAATAAATTATCTCTGTATTTCCCACTTTCTCTCTCATCTCTTTTCCATCTTTACCTTTGAGTTGCATATTTTCTCCTTTCCTCCACAGCCACAGCAAAAGCTCTCTGGTTCATATATAGTGCCCATTACCATTGGCCATCAATTTCTCATCATTTATAAACACCAAAAATCATATAAAGAAGAAACATATCACCATCTTGATGACTTGTCAATATCAATATACCATTAACAGAACATAGCATTGCTTATCCACATGGATGAAATCAAAGAAAATCAATAGTGGAAATTAAAATTTCAATCAAATTTTATGTTCTGCATAAAAGAAAAATAGATATTGATGCCATTTAAAGACATAATTCCAGGTAGATGTGGAAAAAAAAGATAAATCAAATATGGGAAAATGGCTCTTTACTTTAGATCAATATTATGAAAAGGGAATTATTAATTACTTGAAATGGGTGAGACAGTCAGATAGATATAAATGATGATGATAGAGATGCCTTGCAATAGATGGGAGAGAGATGGTGGGTGATGACAATGGAGGGTAAAAGAGAAGGATTTAATAATCCTATAACATAATAAGATGTCGACTCTTAATCTGATTTTACATATTAATTTGTGAAATCAATTAATTAGAATGTGATTATTATAAATTGATTTTATATAAGAATAAGTTTAATAAATTTTAATTTATATATTTTTTATTTAATTATACATTAATTCTAATATAAACATTTAATTAATGATTATTAAATTTATATTAAATATATTTTTACACTAAAAAACAATAATCCGTTAATTACTCATTAAATTGAAGAACATCATTAAGGAAGAGGGGGGGACATGAAAACCACTACACCACATCAGACAAAAAAAAAACGGTTGCCTTGGTTCGTTGATTTTCTAATGAAACAAACAGAAACATTGAAGAGCTCCTTAATAGTTAATAAAAAATAATATATATATATATATATATAGCTAATTAATTTTTATTTTCTACATTTCTGCCTAAGGTTACATTATTTAAAAGTGTGTTTAGCTTAATCATTTACTTTTAATTTTTAACTTAAAATATATTTTTTAATTTATAATTGATTTAAAAATAAATAATTAATTATTTAATAAAATTATTTAAATTAATTTTTTAAATAATTTAAGTATTTAATTAAAAAATCATTAAAAATTTAAAAAAAAACACCGGTGATTATTAAAATAAAAATAGTATTGATATTTTAAAAAATTATTAAAATAACATAATATTTTATATAATTAAAATATAATTTTAAAATAAATAAATAAATAAATTATAAATAAAGAATAATTTACTTATATTTTTTTTTAATTTTAAATAATTTTTAAATTAAATTAAATATTAATTTATTTTTAATTTTTTTACTTATAAATAAATTTCATCAAATCCTCTAATTCTGATTCATTTTCTAATGAAACAAAAGGAAGCATCGGAGATTTAAAAAAAAAAAAAAGGGAGATCTCCTTGATAGTTAACAAAAATAAATAAAATATATATTATATATAGCTAACTAATTTTCATTGCCTAGATCTCCGCCCAAGGTTACGTTATTTTTAAGGTCAGACTTGTTTTGGTGGCTTCACGTTTCTATTCTCTTCCCATGTCCTTAACGTGGGTCAAACCAAACGCGTGTTCGCACGGTCCTCCATCTCCACTCTTATACAAGCAACACACCTAAACTATATAGTCACCAGAAAATCATGACCGTTTAAGTCTCTAACATTTATCTGTCACGTTCGATCAACCTGCATCATTGCCTACGTCACTCTCAGTGCGTAGACGCGTTAGTTGTTTTATTCAGGCCCATCGAGCCATCGACGCGATGCTTTTCGCCTATATAATAGCCTCCAAAGACCGCGCTAACGAAATCCCACTGTGTCTCTGGTAACCAACAACAAGGAGCAGAAACAAAAGCAACCAGAAAATGGGAAAGGAAGCAGAGAAAGTGAGGAAACCTAGGTTTCTATGCCTCCATGGATTTCGAACAAGCGGAGAAATTCTCAAGAAACAGATCCACAAGTGGCCTGAATCAGTTGTTCAAAAGCTCGATCTTGTTTTCCCAGACGGACCTTACCCGGCCCAAGGCAAATCCGACGTTGAAGGGATCTTCGATCCTCCTTATTACGAGTGGTTCCAGTTCAACAAGGTTCATTTTATATTTTATCTTCAAGAAACATTTGATTCTGCTCCGCTTTGTATATTTCCGTTTTCTGAACGAAAAAGAAAATTATATGTCTCTCAGGAATTTACCGAGTACACAAATTTTGACCAGTGTCTTGCTTACATCGAGGATTTTATGATTAAGCAAGGACCGTTCGATGGTCTCCTGGGTTTTTCTCAGGTTAGTGAGCTGTTATTCTTATTGAATTGCTATCTAATTTCTCCTCTTGATAATGTTGATTGATTCTGTTGTTATTATAATTGATTCATGGCATGTGCATGAATGATGCAGGGGGCAATATTATCGGCGGGGCTGCCGGGGCTGCAAGCCAACGTAAGACGATGTTTCGTTGATTATTATGCTGTTTTTAGTTTTTTAATAAGACAGTGGGGATGATTTAAAAAAAAAAAAAAAAAAAGAAGCGACTATAGCTTTGTTTTGCTCATGTTATTTGTTTATTCATTTTCTATTTGCAGGGTGTGGCTCTAACGAAGGTACCCAAAATAAAGTTTCTGATAATAATCGGAGGGGCTAAGTTTAAATCACCATCTGTGGCTGAGAAGGCGTATGCTTCTCCAATTCAGTGCCCATCCCTCCACTTTTTAGGTATATATTTCTCATTTTACTTCTCCCCTTTGACTGAACGCCATACAGGGCACACTAGTATTTCCATTAAAAAATAAATCAATCCATGCCTATTCGCCGTGGATGCCTAGTGGAAGAGGAATTGAACACAAGAAAAATGTATCATGCATCTACTAATGGCAGGTCTGATTGATTTGTTGCAGGAGAGACGGACTTCTTGAAGCCATATGGATTGGAGCTCTTGGAATCATGTGTAGACCCTGTTGTGATTAATCATCCAAAGGGCCATACCATACCAAGACTTGGTAAACATAGCATTCTGTTTTCTTGCATATTTTGTTTCTTGTTTCCATTTGTATTTTGCTTGGAGCATTTCTGTTACTATGTTTGCTCATTGTTTGTCTTCTCTTTCTTCCTTTCAGATGAAAAAGGTCAGGAAACCACGCTGAGCTTCATTGAGAGGATTGAAAATACGTTGGCCAAGACAGAAAATACTGATAGTCTTTTAGATTAGCCTTTTACTGATAGGCGTCAGAAAAATTCACTTTGTTTAAGTTATATTTACTAAAGTACCTTGTAATCATTTATAATGCCTATATTAATGTTTAACTATTATTTTTAATACATGTGACAGTGTCCTGTTTCCCCCTTCCCATGTATATATATATATATATATCCTCAATATTATTTTTGTGGAGGATTAGAGGAAAGCTAATGCAAGGCAGGTCTTTGTATGCTTAATTTTTCGGATTGTGCAATTCAATTATTTTACACGTACAAACCATCAATATCATGCTAATTACTCCACCATCAATTTTCAAAAAATGCATTTATTTCGTGGAAAGACATCTTGGTCATGAAAAATGTTTGGGTGCAATTAATATAAGCTTGACTTAGAACAAACTTAACAGTAGTTAAATTACATATTTATATGGAGATTTGTGTAAATTAATTAAAATGTGTATAATATAATGAATATAAGAATTTAAATATAAATATTTAATTTAATTGTTATTAAGTTTACCTTATAAGAGTTCAAACTTTTAATAATTATATTCAAAATATTTTTAAAACTAAAATTATATTTAAAATTTTTATAATTACACAGAATTAAATAAGTGAGCATTTATGAAGAAAGTATTTTATTAATGAATTATTATTTAAATCATTTTATAAATCTAATTAAAAAATTATTTATTTTATTTTTAATTTCAATAAAAGAATTAAACTTAAAAGTCACGTTTGTTTTAAAAGATAAATATCAAAAACAATGAATAAAAAAGACTAATCGTTCTTATAACCTTGTGTTTCTGAGGATAATTCGTGTTTCTCTTAGTGAAATTCTGTCACCCATGGTATAATAATTTTTTCTCATAAAATGTGGAAAATTGAGGGCCATATGCAACATATCTATTAAAAAAAAAGTTTTTTAAAGCTTTTTAATAACTATATATTCTTATATTTACTATTAGTAGTTAATTATTTATATTATAATTTAAAACAAAATTTTTTAATAAAAATAATTATTAAATTAATTATTAAATATAAAAATATTGATATTTCTTTTTAACTTTAGTTAAAATATTTTTCTTAATTTTTATAATTATGAAACACACTATCAAGAGTGTTTAAAAATTAGGTAAAAGGTCCATTTTGGCACCTTAAGTTTTATCTAAATGTTAAATTAGCTTTTAAAATTTTTTAATGTCCATTTCAGCCTTCAAGTTTTTAAAACAACACATTATACTCCAAACTTAATATAGTTCTAACAACCTTATATTGGAGATATTTACCTTGGCTAAATATGCCAAATTTTACGAAATGAGTAAAGCTCAATATCTCAAAAACTCAAATCCCTAATCTATAAATGGTGTATTGAAAAATTCTTTGATTCTACTGTTGTTAAATGTTGAAATTCGAAGAGAATAACACACGCAAAGGTGGAGAATCAGAGAAGGGTGAGTTTGTAGTAGCAAAGGTAATCAATTTGTGTCTCTCATCACAATTTTTTCTTTATTTGTATCTTTCATCTTTGTATTATCTTTCCTTTTATCTCTCATAACAATTTCCTCTTTATTACTTTATTTCAGAACTTTCAACTCTTCTATTATTGTATTAATTTCTTCTAAAATAATATCAGTCTTATCCATCTTGCTTAACTCCTTCATCTCATATTCCAGCTTTCTCTTCTCCCTCACAAGATTATTAATCAAATCAGTCATCCAAATAGGTGCTTTAATATCAATCCAATCAAAATATTCACATCCTCTACAGTTTCCATTATACAAATGCAAATAAAAATTTAAAAACTCAATTTCCAATTTAATAATACCACATAATAAAAATAATATATGATTTCATTAATCAAACTCACTTACTCAAAAATTTACATTTGTGTCTTTGCCCGTTATCTATATTTTTGTAGGTATATGACAATAGCACAAGATGAATCCATTTCACTTTACTTCTCTCACAAATCCTCACACAAGGATCAAGGAACTTTTTAAAATTATTTACAGATCATATTGAAATTGTGAGTGAACGAAGATAACGGTAAAAAAATGATAATTATCTATTAGGCAATTACGTGACTATTTTTTAATTTAAAATATATTAATTTATGTTAAGTTTAGAATTCAATGTACTGTTTTAAAATTTAAGAGACTTAAATGAACCTCAACAAAATTTTAAGAGATAATTTAACTTTTGAAAAAAAACTTTAAGAGCCTTTTACCTAAAATTTAAATATGTATTGTTTCTAAAATAAATCAATATATGATACTTCCAAACGGAGCGGGCCAACTGGTCCGAAAATGATGCGGGCATGTCTTCGTTATGGTGAGAACAGCAATAAAGAAGAATCTGGTTAGCGATGATATTGATGCTGATAGTGCCGAGAAATGACATGTTTACTTTTCAGCCAACTGCTCCCTTCCGCTCTCACTCACAATTTACATAACGCTCCTTCCATTTGCAAATCCTCTCGGTCTCTCTACCATCCCCTCGTAAAAAAATATTGGGTAAGCACACGAAGCTCCTCTCTCTCTCTCTCTGTCTGTCTGTCTCTCTCTCTCTCTCTCTCTCTCTCTCTTTCAGACTTCACTGCATTACTTACGTATCTAACTTCTGATGACTTATTTCTTAGGGTTCTACATGTGCGATTTCGCTTCCGAGAATTCGTTCATTTGCTTCGAATTCATCTGTAGAAGCGACTAGAGTAATGCAAAGCATGACAAGTCCAGTGTCCATATCCTACCTCACGCAGCGTGAAGCCGCGGAGATTGATGAGATTCTTATGGGTCCTCTCGGGTTTAGCGTCAATCAGTTGATGGTCAGTGTAAAAGTCAACATGATACTTTGATTTGATTCTTACAAATTGTTAATTATATATAACTTTTCAATGATTGCATTACAATGTTAGGTATCTTATCGATATCTCCGTTATTTGAATTTTTTAGACGGCTTTTACTGTTACATTTCCTTCTTACTGCATTTTTAATGTTTCTAACGGCATTTGCAGGAATTGGCTGGTTTGAGCGTTGCTACTTCCATAGCAGAGGTAATGCTTTAATTCTTCTTCTTATTATTACTGCTACTATTCTACTACTACTACTACTACCTCGCAAAAAGTTTTATATTTACTTGCTTTTAGAATTTAAATTTGTGAAAAATTTAACATTATTTGCTAATGATTGAAAATGCTAAGTTTTGGGTTGTGCTATTACTTTGTGCTGCTTCATTCTGATCCTTGAACCTGTCTCTCACTATATATATATATATATATATATATATATATATTTATTTATTTATTTTTTTTTTTGGGGGAGGGGGGGGGGGGGGGGGCGGGGGGGTGTGGTGTGTGTTTGTGACCTTAATTGCTCCACCCTGCACTTCGTGCTTAGCAATGCAAACTTTTCCCTCTTTTATATTGTCTGTTTTACTTTGCACTTTTACATTCATTGACAAATTTAATTAGTTGCTTAGGTAAAGAACCAGAAAACATGGCCACCTATTGGTATTGTTGCTGAACTCACTTTTCTTGTTGTACTTGCATCTTTGCGTGGAACATAGATGAACACTTTGAAAGTTTGCATGTTCATACATCTTGGCGTTACTGTGTACTTTGACCATTAGTAATTTTTCCGGCTTATTTAATGCAAATAATATCATTATACCTCTATAATTGCCGAGAACCTTGTGGAAAAAGGGGAAGAAAAACAAGATCATTATTTAAGAAAATTCAATCTGCTGGGGCAACTAAGAACTTGACTCAGGTTTCCTTTTTGAAATTGAATCCTTTGGCAGGTTTACAAACCAAGCGAGTTTAATCGTGTTCTTGCGATTTGTGGTCCGGGGAACAATGGTGGTGATGGTTTGGTAGCAGTTCGCCATCTGCATCACTTTGGATACAAACCATTTGTTTGCTATCCAAAGCGCACTGCCAAACCTCTTTATACTGGTCTGGTTACTCAGGTATGGAGTGGTTGCAAGTTGAAGTTGAAATGTACTTGAACCACCAGATACTGCAGTTCTTTGGTGTTCTTATTTGATTTTAGTAATTTTGTAGCTGGAATCACTGGCAGTCCCTTTCTTGACAGTGGGAGATTTGCCTTCAGATTTGTCAAAGGACTTTGATATTCTAGTAGACGCAATGTTTGGGTTCTCATTCCATGGTAATCACTTGTTTTTATTGTACTCAAGTGTATTTATGCTCAAACTGATGCCGTAGAAAGAACAATTCAAAATTTCTTGGGTTTTTCTGGTACCTGTCAATCAAGTTAAGATAATTTTTTTTCTGTTGTTTTGCATAATATGCGAGTGTACGGAATATTGGATGCAAATGCTAAAAAAGAGAAGTTCTGTTACAATTTTAGCTCTTGAGACTTTTCAAGTTGTTGAACTATTGTTTAATAGGCTCTTGTCATTTTATATAACTTGTGAAAATCTTAACTCTTTAAAGGAAAGCTACCTGATCTGAGTTATTTTAACGGCATAGATTCTATAATATGCCTGGCTTTAGACTCTATAATATGCCAGGCTAACATGTGTAATATATCTAAATATGAACACTTTTTTACTCATGATGCCTTATTTATTCCTATTTAACTTCTAACATTAATCAAATATTTCAGGTGCCCCAAGACCACCTTTTGATGATCTAATCCAAAAATTGGTTTACTTGCATGAGTGCAATCAAACTCGCCAAAAGTCCTCAGTTATTGTCTCTGTAGATATTCCATCTGGATGGAATGTTGAAGAAGGCGATGTTGCTGGTGAAGGAATTAAACCTGACATGTTGGTATGTTTCTAATGGGCAGTAGTTATGTTTCTTTCTATCTCAATATTCTGAAAGCTTCTGATTGTAACTTTCCAAAACTATTTTTCATATATAATTTTTTATTTTAGTGAAATAAACCATCTAGTTAATATTAGTATTTTATAGGTTTCTTTGACTGCTCCAAAGTTGTGTGCAAAGAAATTTTCTGGTCCACACCACTTTCTAGGCGGTAGGTTTGTCCCACCATCAATAGTGGAGAAATATAAGCTGCATCTCCCACCATATCCTGGCACTTCTATGTGTGTCCGAATTGGAAAGCCTCCGCAAATTGATATATCAGCTCTAAGGGAGAACTATATTTCTCCTGAATTCCTTGAGGAACAGGTGGAGGCTAATCCCATTGATCAGGTTTGTCTGGATGATATCAGTGCTAATGTACACTTGAATTCCTTTTCCTTGATGCTTGCAATTTAACAACATGACTGTCATCTTATAGTTGGGAAGGTTTTATTTTATTTTTTTTTGAGTGACAATCATTGCAAAATCAGTTTAATGTATCAGAATTAAGTCATTTGCTATCTTGCAGTTCCGCAAATGGTTTGATGATGCTGTGGCTGCTGGACTGAAGGAGCCAAATGCTATGTGCTTGTCAACTGTTGGACAGGATGGAAAACCGTAAGTTCCTCTTCTTTTGCTATTCATTGGTTGACACTCATTACATTAGTAACATCCATCCTTCCAAATGGGTAAACTAATGACTGATGTGGATGCTTATGAACCTAAACAAATAATGATTCTTTTAATTGATATTTTGGCTTATAAAATGATTCTTAAAAAAAAAGGGGAAAGATACATGTAATATCTATAAAAATAGTAATCATCAGCAGCGCATTTAGAGAGTTTCTCCAATCATGTTACAGAAATGCGTATATAATAAAATTGTAGAACATCTTTAAACATTACATTTAGGCTACCTTCATCCATCTATCTTTCCAGCTATCTTCAGCCAAGAAGTTTTACCTATTGGTACAAGTGCTGCAGAATCACAGCACAGAGTTATTGCTCACAACTGGAGGGGATCAAAAAGATATTTTCCCCCCTTGAGACTTTAACCTTCCTACATCAATACAAAGAAGAAGAAGAAGAAAAAGGAGAAGACATAAGACTTTACTAAGTTTCTGCATCCAACATTTTCTTAACAGGATTTTCGTGTTTCATGTTATTGATTTTGTTTAACGCTAATGTAGATCACTTGCTTTTAAGTTAAAACTTAGCAACTTCTTTAAGCCAAGAATAACCATCAACCATGCAGAATAGAGTGTCTTATAAATCATATCCACCAAAATAGCTTGCAGTTAACCAACACACAGGAAACTAAAAGATCTTGAAGCCCGCCCGCCACCAAACCCAACCCCCCCCCCCCGCCGGGCCCGGGGCACCTTTATCTTCTTTCTCTTCTTACCGCTGTCCTAATTTATATTTGGAAAACAGAGAACTGAACAAATCACATAAACAACAGAACAACCCAGAATGATAAAATTCAGTTGGTCCAAATTTCCATATGGATACTTGGTATGTGTAAGAAAAGTGTGTGATGGATGCCAACATAGTCGATTGTCTGATAAAAGCTAAATTATAACATATGCAAAATGCAAATATGATAAGAGTTAGGAACAATTTGAAATGTAAATTCAGACTTTGTGTATGAGGAACTGAAATTTGTATTGAAATGAGAATGGTAGAATGACTTTACAATCAATATTTCACAATACAGAATGTATCTCCCACTTAGCAATCTCCAAAGAAAGAATTCAAACAACAGGGAAAATTAAAGAAAGTAAAAGAACAAGATAACAATGGCTGTAACAGCTGCCCCCAGGAAGAATTCGCATGCAGAGAAAAACTCTGCCCCTCTAACCAGAGAAAATATCAGAATTTACAGATGCCCTTCCTCGTCACCCTCTCTTTCTCTTTATACTCATTTTCACCCTTTTGCCAGCTGTCCCTCCTTGTGTTAGTAACCTCCACAATTCCCCCAACAACCCATTCATTCTGTTATCCATCCTTCTAGAATTCTCCTTGCTTGTCTCCACCTTCCTATCAAGTGTGTGATGCATGCCAGCATAGTCGATTGTGTGAAAAAAAAAAAGCAAAATTATAACATATGCGAAAGGCGAATATATATTCATTTAACTAATTTAGGCTTTTAAACCTACATGAGTATCATAAAAGCTTCCTTTCAAAGTGTGAACAGTATCTTTTGCTGGCTCTTATTCAATGGTATAAATTTGGTTCTAAACTCACCTTTTCAACATTCTTATTAAAGCATTAGCGTATAACAATTTTAGGCTTTAGCATTTCTAGATCCATGTATATTATAGAGATGAATGCTGTAAGACAATTTCCTAATTAGTAGTGGTTCTGTCTAAGAATGAACCTCCTTGACAATTTTCTTTTCAGTGTTAAAGTTCTCTTGCATTATTGATGTTTACGAATGAAAATGAGATGATTAGAGGTCCCACATTGCAAATACTTTCCCCTGTTTAATGAAGAGAAAAATGAGTCACATTCTATGACATTGGGTATATTGTTCAAAAGACTTTTCATTTTGTACTCATTTTGTTGATTATCTTGTGGAATATGCTTCATTCTCGATTCGCATTTTATACCTTTGGTTATGACCTGATTAGTCGTTTTATGTCATGTTACTTTCTGCTGCAGCTCATCTAGAATGGTATTGTTGAAAGGAATTGATAAAGATGGGTTTGTCTGGTTAGTGTTATTCCATTACTGTCATGGTAGTAATGAGATCCTTATTGTGTTTCTAGAACAGCTTGTGATTTTTAATCTTGCTGCAAATTTTACACTTAGGTGCACCAATTATGAAAGTAGAAAGGCACATCAATTATCTGAAAATCCTGGAGCATCACTTCTTTTCTACTGGGATGGTCTTAATCGGCAGGTATTGCATATTTCTTGTGTTGAGGTTGGCCTGAACAACTTTATTTTTTTTTCCTTTTCTCCTCTTTGCCCCCTCTGTATATTTTGGGATTTTGGAGCTTTCATTAGATGGAAGGATTATAAGAGGATTTTCTAATTGATCTATTCTGTATGTGAGTCAATATCAGATGCCTAATGAGGAAATCTGGTAACCATATGTATAATGATAAACCTTCTTACTCCATTTGGGAATGGAATGGCAGCAAGAAACAATTTTTGTGAAATTCAAAAATAAGGATTTTAGACCCTTTATGAATCTAGCATCTGGTAACATGTATTGGATGAAGCTATTGATCAGCATTTTTCTCATTTAGGCGTCCCCCCCAACTTCCCAACCCCCCACCCACCTCCCCAAAAAAAAAAAAAAAGAAAAAAATCCCTCTTTTTTTCTGTTACTGAAGCACGTCAGTACTATAATGATTTGATTCATCCTTTGGAGAGAGTAGCATTTTACGCTTTTTCTATTTCATATGTATTTTGGCTTTAATCGACATTCACAAAATTGTTACAGTTCATTTTATGCACTTTTTCCATTAAGTGTTTTGTCCAAGAAGTCAGATCTTTGCCATGTGAGATAACAGGGTAGAGCAAGGGACAGCAGTGTCTTTCCAAGCAAGGTATGTTATATGACAGCATGCTGCAGTTGTTGAGGCTAGGAATTACTAAGCAGTTGCAGAATGGTTGTCAACGGCATAGCAGCAACAATTAAAATAGCAATGACGTCATTTAGTTTTCACTGGCTACAAATGTCTGAAGTTATGAACCAGATGATGACTTTAGCTGACTTCACTTAGAGATTACAAAGAAAGTAGGAAGGAGAAAGCAAGACCTTGTCATTATGGAGATTCCTTTATACTTCATTTATAGTCACTGTTGGTACTGTTCAGAAGCCTCATTAAGTGTTATATAGTGATGGAAGTGTGTTAAGAATAATGGGGGAGTATTTTGTTGTTTTGAGGTTCATCTAGCAGTTGGTCCTTTGCCTAACATTTTATTAAATGTGACTTTTAGGTGAGGGTGGAAGGATCTGTGCAGAAAGTCTCAGATAAGGAATCTGAACAATACTTCCATAGCCGCCCTCGAGGAAGTCAGATTGGAGCAATAATTAGCAAGCAGGTTTCTTTTACTTTCCATGTATCAAGTTGTATCCGATACATGAAACTGCTTTTTTGTATAGCTGACAGTTATAACTCTCTTTCTTACTTTAGAGTACTATAGTTCCTGGAAGGCATGTTCTATACCAACAATTCAAAGAATTAGAGGAAAAGTTCTCTGATGTGTAAGTTGAACTTTTCCATTTTTATCCAACAGGTTAATCTTTAAGCGTTTTCCTTTCTCTTTATTTTTTTTTGAAAAGAAAAAATCTGTGATATTGCTTCTATTATCTTTTAGTTGAAAGATGGTGACTAACGTTTCATGATTAACTTCTCATAAAATGATTATTCTGGATTTTTAGTGTTGGGATTTGCAGGTTTTTTTTCTTTTCCTGATTTATGAGGTGTATGGCTCTTTACTTTCGTAGAAAGCAATTATAAAAATCTCTCCTCACTCTCTCTCTTGTCCTTTCTTCTGACTGCAGAAATTTGATCCCAAAACCTAAATCCTGGGGAGGATACAAGCTTAAACCAGATCTTTTTGAGTTTTGGCAAGGACAGCAGTCTCGCTTGCATGACAGGTTATTTCCATCCATTACTCCGGCTTTATTATCTACAATGCCTGTAAAAATGGAATGGAGCAACTTTGGTAGTTTTCAACCAACTGAAAAATAATAAATCATAGTTTGTGGACACAATCTGTTTTAATGTGGGCTGGTATGGACATAGCAGGGGGTTTCTACTTGGGGCTAACTTGGTCGACCAGTGGATGAGGTCTGCCAGATCCTTACATTTTCACCTTCATGGTTGTGTGGACATCATACATGCAACTTAAACTTTATTCATGAATTGATTACCTTATCTGTTTTACATTTGTTTCAGTATTGACCCAAAAAAGTTGTACCTGGATTTTGGGTGGAAGTCCCCCTTCCCTCCTGTCTCATGTGTTGCTTGTCCTATTTGCTTGCACAAAATATGGATTTGCATCCAGATCTATTGAAATTACTTCATTTTATTTGTCTCGTGTTTTTATTAACTGAATGATTGTTTTAGAAACAATGTTGTTGGGTAACTCATTTTATGTTTCTTGTGTTTGTATTAAGTAAATGCTTTTTTAGCCAAAATGTTGTGAGACATTGGGCAATTCCTTCACTAGGAATTGCAGAGATAATTCACAAAATAAAATGTATTTTTACTTTTTATGATAAATAGCAGGGATGTTAGGAACAACTTATTCCATTAATAGTTTCTGATCGTTACTGAAAACAGGAAATGGGAAGTGGGATGGACATACAGAAAGAGATGTTTGAACAAGTGTGTTCAATTCAAATGAGTTGGCCCCATTGCTAATGTATGTATTATGCATTCTTTGCAGGTTGCAATATACTCCTCAAGAGATCAATGGGAGGCAAGTATGGACAATTGTGCGGTTGGCTCCCTGACTAGTATTTTCAGCTTCTTCGTTGTGAAGTTCACCATTCATGGTATCTCACCATAAACTGCAGTGTGCTTATTTATTTTTTTTGATTCGCGCTATGCATGTTTAACACTTTGTTTCTCTCTCTCCCTCTCTCTTTCTCTCTCTGTCTCTCACACACAAGTGTTCTGATGTGTTAGTTGCATTCCAGAAGGTGCCATGAGAGTAATAAATTGTAACTCTCCAAGGAAGCAAATGACTCAGATAAGATTGCCGATTTGACACTCATCAAGTATAAGTTTTAAGCGAACAGCATTAGTGGAGGGTTGCGATTTTGGAATTGCGGTTTATTGGAAGACTGGTTTTGAATGATAACCAGTGAACTATTTGTGAAAAAACGTAACATGCAGCAAAGTGGTGGATGTAGTAAATGCAGTTGCTTCCACTATTTTTTATTTTGAGTGCAAAGAAATGGTTTCAAGCTATTCTTATTACATCAGAACTCAAGTTTCATTCGCTTCAAAAATATGTATGGTCGTATTTTTCTTCCAAAGGATGTTCCTGCCCTTGTTAATATGCAGCTTTGTTGTCTGTATTGTGTACAAACGTTCCAGATATATTATTTACTAGTTATGCCATTCCCTCTTTGGTTGTCTTCCCTATCCTCGAGTTTTGCATAAGATAACAGCTCTTCGACAAGTCATGCAATTACTCCCTTTTGTTTGGCATAAAGGAGAGAGTTTCAATAGGGTTGAATGAGCCATTAAACCTTCGAAATCTTTTAAAAATCCTCTTCATTATGATTTTACCAGTGAAGTACAAGTTTGACAGTTATCTAGTGTAACGTAACTGCACTGATGGTGGGCTTGGCAGAAGTTGTGTAAAGATGAAAGGCCTGAATACTCCAAATGCCACAGTTAATTTGCAACGGTTATAATGGTAAGTCTCTTTATTACTGGATCTTTTAAGCTTTCCTTAAATTCCATCTTCATAGTTTGGGCCTCAGATGGATAATTGATGATATCAAAATGTGAGTTCTGGTATTTATAGCTTTGTATCATGTGTGGTGTTAACTCTGGAAACTTGATGTTCATCCATGGTCTACTCATATTTTTCCTTATTTGTATAGCAGAAAGTTTAAAGAGAAAAATTTTGGAAGTCTCTTTATGCAAAGGTGAAGTTGGATCTTTTCAAATCAGTATAAGCATGTCCCAAAGTTTGGTGGTTTCCTCAACGGATTCTAGTTGATATTAAATATTGGTGTGGTTGGAGGAGATTAATGTTGATCCTGACCAAACTGGGCTCCACAATGAAAAAAAATCAAGAGTTTCTTTTCAAGGTTCTTTTGACCAGCTGAAGCCGAATTCTGACACGGTGCTTTTCTGAAAGGCCAATTTATCTGATGCCAAGGTGACCACTCCACTTTCTTTTCAAAGGGGGTTAGTGGAACATCAAACATCTCAGGGTCTTAGAATTCCTGTTCCTTTCTTGTCATTATGCATCGCACTAGAGATCCAAGAACTAGAGGTGGGGGAAATTTTGTGAGTTGTACAGGATAAATGATTAGTAGATTCTCTCTCTTACCCTCTCTTCAAGATTAGATCCACAAAGGTCTATGATCCCTTGATAGGAATAGAGATATCTCTCCAAAGTGGGTACAGTTGTTTGATCAAAATTCACGAGTCATAAGCATTGGAACAGGTTAAGGAATTTTTGGGGGGCCATTTGACTCCTAGAGAAACATTCACAGTAGGAAAGCTCATGAACATCCATTAATGGAGGTTGACCCGATGCTGAGTAAGGGGCCACATCCTGGCCAAACTGGGACTCAGAGAGATGCCCTAGAGGATGTTTGACAGAAAGTCTTTCATTAGGGATGCGTTTGGTTTTAGGTGCATGATCATCCGCCCATAAGCATCATTGTCAAGAGGAAAAACATTTGAAAATGAGATAACTTCCATACTTTTCCATAAGATAATCCCGTAGAGTGACATTTATATAGAATTCCTTCAATTGCAATTGTTATTATGCTTACATTAAAATCAAAATTTCATGGATGTTCAACATTTCGAGGTTATTAGGTATATTAGTTTTTGTCGGAAAAAAAAAAAGGTATATTAGTTTTAATTCGAAGTTACCTGTCAGACTGCGTTTTCTATTTAAGTCATTTCATAAGATACACCGTACGATTCTAAAGCTTTAGGATAAAAATTCTCATTGCTTTTCTGAATTGGGAAAAAAAAAAGAAGAAGATTCGAAGTAGTGGGGCTGTCTTGTATCTATGTTCAAGCAAGCATATAATGGTGTAACCAATTAAACAGATGAAAACGGACCCCCACATATCTTAGACTATGACGGAGGCCGTGCGATACTCTCCTCCTTCCTCGGGCCTCCTAAGGGCAATTCTTAGGGAGAGATTGCCTCAATCCTACCTGTACATCCCTATATTTTATAAGTTACTATGGCCTATTGAATAAGCTTCTCCTCTCACCAGCAACTTGCAATGCTCATCATCATTTTTATCGATTTTATTTTGATTAATCTTTGACGCGGACGATCAGGGGATTCCATGCATGTGAATTATTAATTTTTTTTTTTTAACTTAATTATCGAAAGATGTTTCTAAATGAAGCTAAATATGCCAATCTTTGAGTAAGTACGTAAAAAATCAGAGATTGCTTATCATCTTCACATCATAAACCAAAAAAATAATATCTTTCCAATTCCATCACCGACTCAGCATTTTTCCCCTTTCTGTGACACTTACAGCAATGTGCAAGTGCATGCATGGGTGAGAGAGAGGATCGCTCTCAGTCAAACATATCCTCCCCTCCTCTCACTCACACTCCCCACCACCCGCACCCCCCCACCCCCTAAACACTCTACGAGATCAGCAGCTCTAACTTTGAGGTGTTTTGACATTTTATGATTATATTTGTGGTAATTAATTAATATTGAAGGAAAACAATAACCACTCGATACACAAGTCAAAAGAATTAGGTTTGTGACAAAATGTGTTTTTGTTTGATATGATTGTTATGCCCACAATTTCCAAAAGAATTGGTTATGCATCTTTTTCTTAGCTAAGTAAGATAATACCTCTTCTCACTAAGCATCTCATGTTTCGCAAAGTTGTCAATACAAATGGCTCAAAGCCTAATACCATCAAACTTTTCCAAATTATTTGATTAAAAAAAAAAAAAAATCTGTCGGCAACAAAATGGAAATATGAATTAACTCGCAATTCAAAATATTCACAATCTAAATTTACCACATAAAATTATAGTTGAGAAGATTATCTGCAGAATGGACAAGAATTTATATGTGTGTTAATGGTTAAATTAGAAGGATATAATTCGAAATGGTTAATTTCTTGCTACAGGCAGTGAATAGCGATGCTTCATTTTGTCTGTAAATGTTAAAAGAGAACAAATGTGCAAAAATCTTCCAAATAGAACACGGAATCGCAGCAGAGGCTCACTTGCGAAAAAGCAATAATATCAATCCTGGAAATAGTGCATGGAAAAGGGCTCAAAGCATAGAATATATATAAACACTAAGAGAGAGAGAATGGAGGAAAAATTAATAGTGGAGCAGCACGAGAGAGAGAGAGCATACTTTAGTGGTTGACCTTGTCCTTTAATGGGCTTAACAGACAAAAGTTGTGAAAAACCATTTTTTTTTTTTTTTTTTTATCTTCACTGACGACTTTTTATTTCATTTCCACACCCATATCACCACCATCACAACCACCACCCCCACCACCCGCTGCCAATATGTATTAGTTGGAATCGTTGTTTGTTAGTTTGTTGGTTAGCTGGTTGATCCTGCTCCATTATATTGTTTAACGAAACAAATGATATTAATTATTATTAAATGCATGATTACATGAGACATCATGTTTTAATATTATTTTAGACCCATTAATTGTATCCCACCTTCCATACCGTACAGATAGATTGATCTGGTGGTGGGGCATCCACCAATCAGCACAGTTTCAGCCTAAACTTAGTGATTGTGAGATACAAATATGATAATGATGCATCGGGTTAGCAAACAGTGGAGGGCATGTGCTAAACAAAAATGGATGCTGAGGAGTGATGCTCTTATTCAATCATGACCATTCAATTAAATGAAAGTCTCTCTATCAAATGATAGTCGATAGGACATGTCTAGTAGGTAAGCCATCAAGGAGAGGGAGGCACTTCACCATTCACATTATCTAAGGGCCAAGATTTTGAATGATGCCAATCCTAGCCCTTGTGTAAGGTCATTATCATTTTTTTCCATTTAACCTTTTTCTCTGGGGACAACCTACCATTGCTCAAAAAGATAAATCAAACCCTTACTGTGAGAACAGATGGATAATAATAATAATAATCAACATTATAAAAAGCAGAGGCCACCATTCTTTGGAAGGACTATTCCCACCATAACCCATTAAAAAAAATGTTGGATAAGCTGAACCTGGTAGTACCAACTGTTCTTTTTATTGTTTTCGTTGAATATACAACAACCCCTTCTCTTCTCTTACCCTATCACCATTGATATCTACTACTTTATAGGTAACCACACATGTGATACTAATGATTCATCAAAGAAAAGAGGAGAGAAGAATACACATACTTGCTACTCCCACAGGCGCAAATGGATAGATAGACATTGGACAAGAAAGGAAGCCTAAGCTTTGCTTCCCATTACTTATTCAATTGCACAGTCAGATCCCACTTTGATGATAAGTTTGCTTTTTTCATCCTGCCAGAGAGAATACCAACAAACAAAGGAGATGGATTTCTCTCATAATAATGAGAGAGAGAGGGAGAGAGAGAGAGAGAGAGAGAGAGAGATGGACACACAAAGCATTGGTGGGCTTGGCTGCTTTATAACGCAAACGCAGGGGTGTGACAAATCATCAAATAATTGGCCCCACCCCCAACTATAGAAAGAAGCATATGATATAAGTCGCGCACACAAAGAGGTTAATTTAGCAGCTAATTCAGTAGACTACCATGAACCCAATGTAAAATCCCTTGTAGACATATGATATATGATCACGACCATCCACATCCTTGAGAACTGGGATTCTCATCAAATGGAACCCCACACGGTATAAAGGGCCCTGCAACATGTACTTGTACAAACACTTTCCATACATTATTAATGGCCCTCACTGTCAATGGATCATTCCAAATTCAAGATAATAAAATAAAATTAGGAAAAAAAAGGCAGGCAAAAGAAAAACAGTCTTCTGAAGTATTATGGTCCATTCACATATGAATATTTAGCATTTATGACCTATCTCAACATTGGCTAACAATAACAATAATAAATTCAACAGTCAGGTGCTACAACATCACATCTTAAGAAAACAAACGTTGAGAGAGAGAGAGAGAGAGAGAGAGGGAGGTGTATCAATCTGGGATATAGTTCTCACCAGTCACCAGCTTCAACTCGGACTAGCTACCATTTGAATAAAAAATAAGATCCATTTCTTCTAAAAGGTGAATGCTTGCTCCTTAATTTTGCTCTCTGGATTCTCCTCTGCTGATGGCATTATGGTGAAAGAAAAGTTCCTTCACATTTCCAACATCATTTCAAATTTCAACCGATCTTGATTTTCTTCATAACAAAGGATAGAAAATTATCTTCTCTCCACACCCCCACCTCCCCCCACCACCACCACCCACACCCCCCACCCCACCCCAAACCCCAAAATGTGCCTTCCATCCCTTTTCTCTGGCAGCCTTCTCGTTTATGATCAAATGAGTATGACGGAAAAGAAACATAAAAATTTAGAAGCATCTGAATACAAACAAGATCAAGTGGTCTACTTGTTACAGAGAGATCTATCTTCTTCATTAGCCCCTTCTTGATCGAGTCCTCCTCAAGAACCAAAGCAAAGAAAATAATTGTGGTCCTTCATAGAGTTTCTGCTTTGAATGCCATACGTAACATCACAGGACAAGGGCAGAAGTTGTTTACTCAACTTTCTCCAACAAAAATTATAGACCTTGCGGGCTAATATAACCAGTTCTTCCTGAATTCAACATTCCCGCAAAAAGAAAAAAAATGCTTGCCACTTGTCCAATAGCCAAAATAAGAATATCTGATACATCTTCCTGCAGTGCAAATGCCTACAAGATGGAAACAACCTTTGGTGCATCATCTCTTGGCCCTTCAAGAGATCTATACATGTATAACTTATCAACAAAATTACCCATGTCTTCATCAGCTTCATCATTAATCACTTCCACTACCAGACGGGGCAAAGCTCGAGCAATCTGCTGGCAACCACCAGAAGTTAACTTACAGGAAGACATCCAAAGGAATCTCATGTTGTAATAGTGATGCAGACCAGAAAGCAAGGCTGCATCCCCAAATGGACTATCTCTAATCTCAAGCTTCTGCAATCTGGGGCAGCCCTCAAGCACATACTTCAGCCCCATGTCACTATCCCCAGCAAAAGCAACAGACAGGGTCCTTACTGTTTTCCCATATCTTCCAATATAACTGAAAGCTCTATCAGTCAATAAACCTGATACAGCAAGCCGAGTGAGATTCTTACAATTCATGACAATGGCTCCAAATCCTTCATCCATAGGTTCTCCAGTGACATGATCTGGCCTGTGACGTCCCATTATACAAAGACGGAACACAACAAGATCTGGGCAGTTCTTTGACATTGCTATAACAGCTGCATTTGTCATCCGTTGGCAAAAATATAAAATAGATTGAAGCTTTCTACAACCCTCCGAAATTGCTTGGAGACCAACTTCAGAAACAGGGCCTTCGCTATCCTCACATGCATCAATAGGGAAAACCCGCAACTCATGGAGTTCCTTGCATGTTGCAGCCACAGCCTGAAGTCCTTCATCACATATTGAATCAAGGACCTGCAGAAAGAAAACCAGAGTCAGCTTCCAAACATGCACTTCTGTGCACCGCCAAGTAAAAAGCTACACCTTATAACACATACCCACAAAATCTGAAGCTTATGGCAATTGCGTATTATGGGTCTAAGCTGCTCCGCATTGATATTTGCATAGCTTAAGTTCAGAGAAGTGAGATTGGCACAAACTGGGTAAATTGCTGGCAAGTAGTCTGGAACGATTTCCCTAAAGCCAGATAGGCAAACTAAGGATTCGCAAGCAGCAAATGCAGATACATAATCTGGTTCTTGTTCACCGTGAGCCACATCCTCTGATGGTCGAAATGATCCTGTCCCAAGATGTGTGAGTTGTGGAGCTCGTACCATCAATCGGTGTAGCTGGCCAATTGAAACAGATCGGTTCAACCTGAGTTTCCTCAGTGAAGGTGACCGCGCAACCAGCCTCTCCAATGCATCAAAATTGATGGGGCAGTCGACGCAATCAAAAATCAGAGATTCGAGACACATTTCACTCTCTGGAAAACATGATATCCAATCAACTTCATCATCTGATACCTCAGATTCAATCAGATCAAGCACTCTCAGTTGTCTGTACAGAAGACACAGCAATCCAGAAGAAGTTATAAGTTCATCAATGAAATAACTATTCTCATTGCAAATTTTAATAATTTGAATCAATTCTTTAATAGTCAAGGTACTGAAAAAGCGTTATTTAGATTCATATTACCATCAAAATCCAATTAACGAAACAGATCACCAGAATCGCCAACAATCCCAACCCTAGTTAAGTAACTTATGATCAGTTTCAAACTCGATACAGATCTAAATATTCCTTCTATAAATGCAAACCCAGAAAGTGATGATGCTAATCTCCAGAACTTAAACTTAAAACAAAATAACAAACACAAACAGAATCAACAAAACCCAGTGAAGTTTAACTTTTATATCGCCTTAACCAATAGACCAACAGCTATAAGCCAACACTAAAACCAGATCTAATCAGCCGATACTTGCATAAACTACAACCCAATACGCATACGCTCTAGAATAGCATACCTGCACTTGCTAGCAACATAAGCGAGCCCGCTAGTACCAAAACCATCACAACACACAAGCACGAGCTCCTTAAACCCGGAAAAGGACTCTGCAAGAAGCGCGAGATCGTCGTCCGTCACGGTCATGCGCTTTAGGTGAAGCTTCTCGAGCCACGGGTACGCCTTAGCCATGGCAGAAACCCAAGGCGCGAAGTAGGCTCCCCAAGTGGGCGGCAAAAGATTGAAATCGGCGAAACGGGGTTTCCCCTTCAGTGTTACGGATCGGATTCGGGTGAACCGCGACGTGGCGCGTCGAGGGGAGAGGGCATAGCAGTTCCCAATGAAGAGTTCGGATCGGGTGAGCGCCTCAACACGGTACCACGACCTGCAGACCAATGACGCGGCGTTTCTGTCGCGCCGAGAGGTTAAGAAGCAGAGAACGTTCTCGAGGACATTTTCCAGGACTTGGTCAGGGTAGGGAGCTTGGAATTCAGGTACAGAACTGGGTCCAGACCCAGAAGTAGAACCAGAAGTACGAGTCTGGGTCTTGCTGAAACACGAATCAGTGGTGGTAACAGAATCAGAAGGCGGCGATCGGTCGTCGTCTTCAGACATTTCAGTTCGATCCTCTCTCATGAAATTTGGGTTCAGAGAGTGATTATGCGATCTGGGTTTTTTGTTGATGACCATAAAAAAAAGGCAATGGTTGTTGATTGGGTATCAAATTTCAGATCATGGGTTCAGTTGGTTCGGGGAAGAAGAAGAAGAGGAAGAAGAAGAGAGTTTGATGGGAGTAGAAGATGCAAGAGGACCGTGTGTTGTAGGAAAAAGAGAAAGAAGCAGGGATTAGTTTAGTAGCAATAGCATAATTGGTGACAAGAGGGTGTGAAGACTAGGCTGTGATGTCTGATAGACTGAGCATTGGGATTCTCCATGCCTCTCTCTCTCTCTCTCTCTCTCTCTCTCTCTCTCTCTCTCTCTCACTCTCATCTGCAATATCCAATGGCTCTCCTCCATTATTTGGGATTTTTTTTTCCTTCTTTTTACAAGCTTTTTTTTCCCTTTAATTACAATCTTTTTCTACTAATTTTTCCTGTTTTTAGATTTTCTTCTCCTCCACTGTCTATGAATCTATGATTGTTAAGATTTTGTAAAAGACGTTGTAAAATATATTAAACTTAATAATTCTTTTAATTAATATATTTTGAAAAATATTTTTCTCTACAATAAACTCCATTGCAGGCTAGTTGTCATAGTTCAGCTTCAAGCCATTGACTTTGTGGTAGAACGTTTACTTGAGGTCATTATCGAGCCAGGTTCAAAATTTTGCTGTCGATGGAGAATCAAAAATATGGTAACACACTATTTTTTTTTTTTTTTTTGAATTGATAGTAACAACTGTGAAGTTGCTTGTCCTTATCTCACTAATAAATTTAAGCATTTTTATATGATTTCAGCTTTCTCTAAAAACATTATTTTTTAAAGTCCATTTTCATTATTCGATAGATAATCTTTTTTTTAATTTTTTTATCAGATATTCGATAGATAATCAGAAAACATATAAAAGAAATACGTGATAATTGCCACTTTTTAACTAATCTTTTTGTTTGAAGCTTTATCATAATTGCCACTTTACTTATATTTTCTTTATTTATGATATATATATATTTATAATTCATGTTACTGAAAAATCATTATCATGTTGATTTTTAAAAACAAAATTTTTAATTCTAACAACTTCAATGAAAACTTTTATTGTCCACATTAATTTAGAATGAGACATTTGAATAATTTATAAGATTTGAGTAATTTTTTTTTCTTAAATTAGTTATTAAATTAAAATTAAATTTAATTTATTTTTTTAATACAATATTAGAGTTTATTTTATTTTAAATTGAGCCACTTATAAATATATTTATGTATAAATTTCATACTAGTTAATTAATTTTAATTAAAATTTAAATTCAAAAAATTTAACTTTCTTTAGCTAATAGTTAAGAGTAATAAAAGTGGAGAAGAGATGAAAAACGTAAAATCGAAAATAGGGAATGGGTTTACTTTATAAATAAAACAAAATGAAAGGACAAATTTCACGAGGATCTTTTGTTAATTATCCAAAGAATATTAGAGCCCTTTATCTCTACGCTTTACTAATTTAAGTAAAAGACACGGTCCAATCAAAGTCCAGTACTTACTGAAGCTTTAGGATGGACTTCCTTTGACCCTTCAGTAAAGGCTGACACAGCTTACATGGCCCACTCTGATTTCCGTCTTCTTCACGCGCCAAACCTTCCCCGTGAGATTACTTCTCTATGATTATTTTATTGCCTGCGGCAGTTTCAATACATTTTTAAAAAGCATAAAAAAAAAACCTTTGTTAAATAATATAAAAAAAAATTCATTAATATGATTTTTTTTTCAAAAGCTATATAAAAAATATTAACTGTGCTAATATATATAATTTACACTATTCTTGATTTATTTAGTTTTAATATTATCTAATTATATATAACTCAATTTTAGCTATTTTTTTAAATTTTCTCCCTCTTATTTCTTTTTCTTCTTTCCCTTTAAGCTCTTTGGTGTGAGAATTTTACTTGCGTTAGCCCTTTATATTTTTTCGTTACAAAGATTTGTTATTTGTTCCTCTATGAGAATTTTTTTTTATTGTGGAATCAATAAATACTTTGTTTTATTATTTAGGTATAAATGCAACGATAGAAAATATAAATTATCTCTTTATAAGGATATCAAAATTTAATAATTTTCATAATTAACTCGTAAAAAAATTATAAAGTCAAATAATAATAGATTCTATCTATAACCAACTTAAATGTTTTGTGAATATAATTATATTATTTAACTTAAGATAATTATTATTATATTTAATATAAATTAATATTTTAAATTCTTTTATATAAAATTGTAATAATATGAAAATTTGTAATTTAAATTTATATTTTTCTCTATTTTATGAAAGTTTTATTTTTTATTTTTTTAAAAAAATATTTAATTATATAAAAATTTTTTATTATTTAAAAATAATAAAAAAAATTCACTTTATTATTTATTTAAAAAATAATTATACTTTTTATTTAAAAAAAGAAAAAAATATAGAAAAGAAAGAGAATATTTTACAAAATAATAATTGCATCTTTTATATTTTTTGTAACACCCCTGATTTTTTTATATATTATTATTGGGCTACGTGTAGGTATCCTCAATTCGCGGAAATTCGACAGTTGTCCGGATCTGTGAATTTTCGCATGCACTACCTAGGAAAAGTCTCCGAATTGGATCGAGGTTTTGGCTACCCCACCATTGTCAGGCATCCCGAGCGCGTTCCCGAAGTCGGAATCGGCAAAGGTAAACCCGAACCTTGCTTTTTCGTAATTTTCTAGTGCTTAAATAGGATTAAAAATCCATAAAATATTCGTGGTAGATTAGAAAATTACGATTCTTTTTGCAATAGCTTAGTAATATTTCTAAGGACCGCGGGGCAGAGTTTTATAATTTTTAGAGCTTATTTGAGCAGTTTTTGCAAAAATAATCAATTATAAGGACTAAATTGAAATTTTACATATTGTGATAAATGATTGATTTGATGGGCCCAGGAGGGGCTGTGTGATGTGATTGAGTTGTGGATATATGGATTGTGGATATAGAAGTGTGTTTTGAGCCATTTTGCAGGTTGGGTAGGTCCTAGGTATAGGGGAGACTCTGCCAGATTTTCGGCACGACTTAGAACGTATTGGGTCTTTTCTTGATTTGTATTGGGTCATTTGTATTAAATAATTGTAATATAATTGTCAGGTGAGCCGGGACAGCCTTCTTCCTCCGCCCAGCCGCCTCAGTGACCACCGTCAAGTCTGTGAGTAAAACATTAATTTTAATTGTAATTTCGATATTATTATATGTTCAGCCTGCCCATGCATCACTTATATGCATATATTTATGTAGTTAAACTCTAGGCACGATTTATGATGCATTGATAACTGTTAAAGTGCCATGATGTTGTTGTGGTAATTTGGAGCAGTGTGCGTGCGTTGGCGTGCGTGTGATGTGGTGTGGACTATGGATAGGACGGGTAGTCACGGCTTGAGTTCTTCATTGGACCCGATCCTTCGAGGGGTAGTCACGCTTGAGTTCTTCACTGGGACCCTCGATTTGGTTTATTAAGCGAAAGTCCGCTTGAGTTCTTCACTGCACCAAAGTTGGATTTAAGAGAGTCAGATAGGGATCAGCTCCCATATGTTATGATTGATGCTACAGGGTGCGTGAGTGCTCCAAATTACCTTTTTGATGCTATGATATGAATTTATTGCTGATGTTGCATTTCACTCTACAGGGTGCATTAGTTTTAGATAGTTATAGAGATTATGGTTAAAATTGATATTTTACTCTCTGAGTCGAACGCTCACTCCTGTTCAATATTTTTTTCAGGTTACAGGAGGATTTTATTTTGGTTAACCTGCTTTTCTCCTTCGCAGGTTGTTTATCAATATTTGTGTAATTTTATTTACTCCTAGAATTTCCGCATGTGTTAGAAATATTTAAATGATTCGGGTCTGTAATATAAATTGTCATGTGGACCTGTAAAATTATATGCATGTTTGATGGATTGGATGAGGGAGCTGAGCTCCCATTTATTTTTATGAGGATATGAGTATGTGGAGGGTGAGCTGGGCTCCCCAATTGAGTATTTATTATGTTTACAGGTCGGGTGAGTCGAAAACTCCCCGTTGGAAAGTCCATTTTATGGCCGGACTCTGTCCGTTTGTTTTCTTGATATTGGGCCCAAATGGGCCTTAGAGTTGGGTTAATGAACAGTTAGGCTTACTACGGGCCTCGGGGGCTTTAGGCTGGCCCAGGTCCTAGTGCCGGTCCAGCCCATAGGTTGGGTCGTGACAAATGTGGTATCAGAGCTTAGGCTCCAGATTCATAAGGAAAAATTATCTAAGTGTTGAAAAGAGTCTACTAGGAGTCACATGCGGAGTATAGGATTCTGTTTCGTCTTTTCCTGTAATTCTTTGTTTCTAGATTCTACGTTATACCTTGGGAAATATAAGATTACCTCAGTTAGTGTCTTGATTTTCGTGGAGTACACAGAAATGTGAAATAGAGTTAGTAGACATGTGAGGTCTATCATGAGGATACGTACTCCAAGAAATGTTATATTTTTGTCAGTATGGGTTTAAATGGTGTGCCCATTTCGTGTAAGGCACGAGTACATAAAAGTGAGTCTTAAAAGTACAGTTGCCCTAGATAAGGATGAGGATACCACTCTTGGCAACATCGTAGATGACCCATCATAATAAGTTTGTGATAATAGAAGATTCGGAGAGATAAGAAATTAGGAGACCTAGTCCATCAGACGTATCGTAGTAACTATACAATGTTCTCGATGTCCGCTCTGTAAGTCGCAGATTATAGTACCGACATGAGATTATTGTGTAGAGTCGCGTACTTCCTCAGAGTGCTTATGATGAGGATGTTTGCAGGCAATCTCTGTTTTGGTATAGTAATACCATAACAGAGTTCTATATTTGCAGAGGAGTTGGGAACTCCTAGTTAAGAGTCTAGAGTTAGAATATTGAAAGGTCACAGTTGGGTGATAACTAGAGTCAGTGACTCAGTTACCCTAGCATGAGCTAGAGTTACAATAAGAATTGCCATCAGACTGCAGGTTTGGATTAGTTGCAAAGTAAAGGTGACACTTATAGAGTGAGAATAGTATACCTTGTGTGTATCAGTATGGAATAAAGTACAACCCTACTACCTAGGGAAAGTCAGAACTATGAATTGATGATTCACAGAGCTATAATATGATAGGAGAGTCATTAATTTGACATGGTTTTGGGCAAGGTGGTAAATGTAGTATCTTTGTTGCAGCAAGTTAGGGTATAGTCCTATCTTTTCAGAAGGGATCGAAAGTTATTACTAATAATGGTGACCAACAAAATAGTGCCCCAGATGGGACTGTAGAGTGTGGTAGAGAAAAGTTGGCTCAGGTATCCTGCGGAGGATGCAAGTTCTATTATAGGAATCATATATAATCAGATCACGATGGATGTAAATCCTTTGAATTGGATGACGGGTTTGGGTGCCCGGAACCTTAAGTTTTGGCTAATTGAGTAAACATGGATAATAATAATAATAACAAATAAACAAAATTACTACGTAATCGGTTCGAGGTGGTAAGGGTATTATGTAAGCTAAAGGATAAGAATAGAGATCATACAATAAAAGTATGCCTGTAATTTGCTGAGTTCCTTTCTAATTTCAAATTATTCAAAACAATAGTATAATCTAATTATAATAGTGTTAAGAGTAATAAATTAGCGAAGATAAATCACAGAAGGCCAATGGATAAAGAAAGTGCAGAATGAAAGTTTGGACAATTGATTGCAGATGCAATATAATCTAAATGCTGTGGAAGTACTAGCTAGAGTGGTCAAAGGACCAAATCTGAGTAGCACAGACATATGATAACGCGATAGAAACTCTGAAAGATATAGTTAGCAAGTACAGCTATTATGTTAGGAAGAAGAATGGAACCAGGGATAAAATAGTCAAGTTCTATTTTGAGTAAGACAAAGGAAATAAATGAAAGGACAACCTAAAGAGCGCATAATAAAAGGAACAAAGTTAAGATATAGGATAGGCTAAGTGTTATTCCTGGCAAGGAGAATGACAAGGATGGAAAACCCAAAATGGGACCACATTAGTGGGAAAAGTGATGGAGGTATGAAATACAATAATAATGAGTAAATGTTAGAAGGTGTGCGATGGTATTGCGGACCACCTAAATAGGTAGAGAAAGAGAAGTTAGTAAGCAGTAAGTTAAATAAAAGTCAGTCTAAGGGATCAAATAGGTATGATGAGAGGAAAAGAATGATAGATAATGACACATAGGTTTTAGGTTAGACTTTTGAGATAGTGAGAAGGTAGTTAGAGGTTCGTTATGAATGTCAAGCAAACATTTTTAGTGTGATCAACAGAATCACTTTGCAGTGACGCAATAACGACAGAGCAACAGTAGGGGTAGAATAAAAAGTGACAAGTATGGATGGTAATAAATCACTAGAAAGTTTAAGGATCAAATTAATGACCATAGATAATGGTGGAATTAGTGTTTGAAGAATCTATTAGCGAGAGAAATCTTTCAGGAATCAACAAAAGTTAAGGGCACAATAAAAACGATGATAGATATGAATCATAGGTCGAGTATAAGTAAAGTTAATAAATTATAAAATATTATGTCAAGAAGGAAAATGGTACGGTAAAGGGTTCATGCAGATGATACCTTATAGGTAGAGCATAATTGTGCTAGGAGATGATGAAATTTGAAGAGAAAAACTAAGAAACATAGGTTAAACGTTATAATATAACAATCGGGTGTAGTTGAATATAAGAGGATATTTTCTTTCTTTTCAAGTTTAGCTCGTGTTTTTGATTCCAGAGCGTTATATAAGGAGCAGAGACTGAGGCAAGGAGACCTAGTTATTTGAGATTTTGATAGGCACCAATTCATATACAATTTCCTGATATGAGAATGACAGTAAGTGCATACCTAGTGTTAAGTATGAAAGGACGAACAGAGTAATGACAGGAGTTAAATTGAGTTAGCTACTAAGGCTTGCGACTGTTTTAAACTATGAGCTAGATGAAGTACTATTTATGGATGAGTTTCAATAGATGAAATTGTTGCTGATGGGTAATTTGAGGTTGAAGTTTAGAAAGCTATGGGCAGTATATATGATTATATTAAGGAGAATGAACACGTGAAGTATCTTGTTTGGAATTAAGGCATGACACATATTTCCTACAGCCGTGTTAGTTCAGATGGAACTTATAGTTTATGGGGCTCATATTCATCCAGGATAAGCAATTTCCTACTAAGGCTGGTAGGGAATGATAATGTTCTGATAGTTAAGTTGGAAAAAAGGGGGTACAAAAAAAAATTCTCTATGGGTAATTATAAGTGTTACATAAGGTGAAGAATGTGCTGGTAGGAGTAAATCATAGGGTTAGAATTCTCGAAGTAATGAAACTAGTAATCAAGATAAGACTAAGAAATAAAAAGAAAGTTAAAGTTGATGATGGGATAGACATCTTTGAAGGAAAAGGTGTAAGGATGAGATAGGACTAAAATTAAGGAATAAGTACAGCAAGTTGAAAAGATACCAACAATACCAAAAATAGGAAAAGGGAAGTGGATAAGATGCAAAGGACAGGAAGAGAGCTCGATAGAGTCAGTTATAATGATGAGGATAAGGAGTGTCTAACCACTGCCCCTGTGTTAACACTACCTATGAGCGGTGAAGGATACACCGTGTACTGTGACGCCTTCAGAGTTGGCCTAGGATGTGTTTTGATGCGGAATGGAAAAGTAGTGGCTTATGCTTTAAGGCAGCTGAAGAGGCATGAGCAGAACTATTCCACCCATGATTTGGAAATGGCGGCTGTAGTCTTTGCACTAAAAATCTGGAGACACTACCTGTATGGTGAAGTGTGCGAGATATACACCGACTATAAGAGTTTGAAGTACATCTTCCAACAGAGGGATTTAAACTTGAGACAGAGGTCTGGAAGACTATGATTGCACCATCCAGTACCACCCTGGGAAGGCCAATGTAGTAGCAGATGCTTTAAGCAGAAAATCTTCTGGCAGTTTAGCGCACATTTCAGCAGAGAAGAGACCGTTGATTCAGAAAGTACATGAGTTGATGGATCAAGGTTTAATCCTAGATATTTCAGATGAGGGGGTCTTGTTGGCTCATTTTTCAGTGAGGCCAGACTTGCGAGATAGAGTTAGAGTTTCCCAATGCAGAGACCAACAATTAATGAAGATCATAGAAAGAGTACAGCAAGGTGAAGGTGGTGAGTTTGGATTTGCCAATGATGGCGCCCTAGTGCAAGGTTCTAGGATATGTGTGCCCAATGTGGACAACCTCAGGAATGAAATCATGCGAGAGGCACACTATACACTGTACAATGTCCACCCAGGTTCCACCAAGATGTACCATGATGTGAGAGATAGCTATTGGTGGAATGGCATGAAGAGAGGCATAGCAGACTTTGTGTCCAAGTGCTTGACTTGTCAGAAGGTGAAGTTTGAACACCAGAGACCGTCAGGGAAGCTGCAAGAGCTCCCTATCCCAGAATGAAAGTGGGAAATGATTTCTATGGATTTTGTGACTGGGTTGCCTCGTACCACGCGAGGATATGATTCGATATGGGTAATTGTAGACCGCCTAACCAAATCAGCTCACTTCTTGCCTGTGAAGACTACATATTCTGTGGCACAGTACGCCCGGCTCTACATTCGAGAAATAGTCAGATTGCATGGAGTTTCGGCTTCCATAATATCTGACAGAGGGCCCCAGTTCACTTCTCGGTTTTGGAGAAAGTTGCAGGAGGCACTTGGCACACAGTTGAACTTCAGTACGGCTTTCCACCCTTAGACAAACGAACAGTCCGAAAGGACAATCCAAGCACTGGAAGACATGCTTCGCATGAGTGTTTTGGATTTTGGAGGTCAATGGGATGAGCAGCTAGCTTTGGTGGAGTTTGCCTACAACAACAGTTATCACTCCAGTATAGGGATGCCACCCTATGAGGCACTATATGGAAGAAAGTATAGGTCTCCTCTGTGTTGGACGGAAATGGGGGAAGCGAAGGTGCATGATGTAGACCTAGTGCAGTACACTTCAGAGATAGTTCCTTTAATCGTGGAACGATCAAAACAAATTTTCAAGAGGCGTAAGAGTTATGCAAACCCCAGACGGAGGGATGTGGAGTTTGCAGTGGGCGACTATGTATTCCTGAAGATTTCTCCAATGAAGGGAGTCATGAGATTTGGAAAGAAGGGCAAGTTGGCACCTCGGTATATTGGATCTTTTGAGGTTACTGATAGCGTTGGAGCAGTTGCCTACCGGTTGGAGCTACCACCCAACCTTTCTCACGTTCATCCCGTGTTTCACATCTCTATGCTCAGGAAATACATTCCCGATCCTTCTCATGTACTACAGTCGGATGTAATAGAACTAAAGGAGAACTTGACATTTGAGGAGCAACTCAGAGCCATAGTGGACTACCAAGTGAGACAGCTAAGATCAAAACAGATCCCTATGGTTAAGGTTTTGTGGAGGAGCCAGTCAGTGGAAGAGTGCACCTGGGAGTCAGAACGGGACATGCATAGCAAGTACCCTTATCTATTCAATGTGTAATCATGTACTTTATTCTGTCTTGTGTAAAATTCAAGGACGAATTTTTTTAAGGGGGGAAGAATGTAACACCCCTAATTTTTTTATATATTATTATTGGGCTACGTGTAGGTATCCTCAATTCGCGGAAATTCGACAGTTGTCCGGATCTGTGAATTTCCGGCCAGACAGACCAGCTACCGGAAAAGTCTCCGAATTGGATCAAGGTTTTGGCTACCCCACCATTGTCAGGCATCCCGAGCGCGTTCCCGAAGTCGGAATCGGCAAAGGTAAACCCGAACCTTGCTTTTTCGTAATTTTCTAGTGCTTAAATAGGATTAAAAATCCATAAAATATTCGTGGTAGCTTAAAAAATTACGATTCTTTTTGCAATAGCTTAGTAATATTTCTAAGGACCGCGGGGCAGAGTTTTATAATTTTTAGAGCTTATTTGAGCAGTTTTTACAAAAATGATCAATTATAAGGACTAAATTGAAATTTTACATATTGTGATGAATGATTGATTTGATGGGCCTGTGGAGGGGCTGTGTGATGTGATTGAGTTGTGGATATATGGATTGTGGATATAGAAGTGTGTTTTGAGCCCTTTTGCAGTTGGGTAGGTCCTAGGTATAGGGAGACTCACTGGGATTTTCGCATGACTTAGGACGTATTGGGTCTTTTCTTGATTTGTATTGGGTCATTTGTATTAAATAATTGTAATATAATTGTCAGGTGAGTCGATGCCTTTCTTCCTCCGCCCAGCCGCCTCAGTGACCACCGTCAAGTCTGTGAGTAAAACATTAATTTTAATTGTAATTTCGATATTATTATATGTTCAGCCTGCCCATGCATCACTTATATGCATATATTTATGTAATTAAACTCTAGGCACGATTTATGATGCATTGATAACTGTTAAAGTGCCATGATGTTGTTGTGGTAATTTGGAGCGAAGCGTGCGTTGGCGTGCGTGTGATGTGGTATGGACTATGGATAGGACTGTAGTCACGCTTGAGTTCTTCACGACCCGATCCTTTGAGGGGTAGTCACGGCTTGAGTTCTTCGCTGGGACCCTCGATTTGGTTTATTAAGCGAAAGTCCGGCTTGAGTTCTTCGTTGGCACCAGGTTGGATTTAAGAGAGTCAGATAGGGATCACTCCCATATGTTATGATTGATGCTACAGGGTGCGTGAGTGCTCCAAATTACCTTTTTGATGCTATGATGTGAATTTATTGCTGATGTTGCATTTCACTCTACAGGGTGTATTAGTTTTAGATAGTTATAGAGATTATGGTTAAAATTGATATTTTACTCTCTGAGTCGAACGCTCACTCCTGTTCAATATTTTTTTCAGGTTACAGGAGGATTTTATTTTGGTTAACCTGCTTTTCTCCTTCGCAGGTTGTTTATCAATATTTGTGTAATTTTATTTACTCCTAGAATTTCCGCATGTGTTAGAAATATTTAAATGATTCGGGTCTGTAATATAAATTGTCATGTGGACCTGTAAAATTTTATGCATGTTTGATGGATTGGATGAGGGAGCTGAGCTCCCATTTATTTTTATGAGGATATGAGTATGTGGAGGGTGAGCTGGGCTCCCCAATTGAGTATTTATTATGTTTACAGGTCGGGTGAGTCGAAAACTCCCCGTTGGAAAGTCCATTTTATGGCCGGACTCTGTCCGTTTGTTTTCTTGATATTGGGCCCAAATGGGCCTTAGAGTTGGGTTAATGAACAGTTAGGCTTACTACGGGCCTCGGGGGCTTTAGGCTGACCCAGGTCCTAGTGCCGGTCCGGCCCATAGGTTGGGTCGTGACATTTTTAAATGAAATTCATAAGGAATTTTCAATTTAATAGTAAAATTTTCTTTTAAGTTTTTTTTTTTATTTTTTCTTTGAAATAGAGAGAATGGTATGGAAAAATAAATCTTATTTTCATCCTTTTTATAATTTTCTCTTTTATCCAAATAAAAAATTTTATTCCAACCATTATTTTTCTATGCCCATTTTATTTCAATAAGAACGAGGGGTTGATCAAATTTTAGTTGTCTCTTCTCTTTCCTAGCATCTCTCTAAATTTTTAACTTCTCTTTTTTCTTTCTTTTTTTTTTACTCTTGTGAACTCTCTAGAATGATTATCAGTAACTATTTTCACTTGTAGTTATTCTTTTTCTTTTTTTCTTCATTTTTTTTATTTTTATATTTTTTTCAATAATTTTAATATCTCCACCTTTTTGAAACATATTTGTTGTTTGTTCTTAGATCAATTATTATTGATAGACGCTGAACTTTTACACCCTTTTGAAGCATATTTATTGTTAGTTTTTAGATTAATTATTGTCTATATATATTGAGTTTTTTTTTTTTTTGGATTTATTGACTCATTCATTATAAGATTTAGTATTTCTTTTAAGAATTTATTGTTTTCTTCCTTATTTCTACGTCATAGAATTATTACACACGATACATTTTCATTTATATACAAGTGAAATGATAAAAAGTGTAGACTTTCTCTTTAAGAAAATATCAAAATTTAATAATTTTTAAATTAATCTTGTAAAAATATATTAAATTTAAACGGTGATAAATTGCTATAAAATGAAATGTATTTTGCAATTAGATAATTGAAATGTTTTATCAATACAACCATGTCATTTAAATTAAAATATTCGCTATTTATTTTATATAAGTAATTTATTTTAAATTTTTTTATGTAAAATTATATTAATATGTGATTTTATAGTTCAAATTTATATTTGTCTTTATTTAATAAAAACTTATTTTTTTAACCAAAAAAACCCTTTAGTTTTTCGCTTGTTATTGTAAATGTCACTTTTTTTACAAAATCTTGGTAAGATTTTTATTGCTAATTGGTTTATTATTATTATGCAAAAAAAATTTCCCACTCTTTTGGTGATTGGGTAAAGCCTATATTTTGATATGTTTCAGTGATTACAGATTTAAATAATCATATATCGCTAATTAAAAGCTAAAAAATGGGGAAATAATTTGTTGGGTAAATGAATTACTTGTTGACAAAAAATAAAATAAAAAGAAAACAATATATATATATATATATATAATAAAATAATACATATTTTTAAAGATAAGATTCTCTATAAAAGATGATAAGTTTAAGCCACAAATATATCAAATCAATTATAGTTTAAGAAAATGATTTTATTTTATAATATTTTAAAATTTTTAAAACAATAAACTTTATATATTTAATTAAATCATTAACTTCTTTAAATGAGAAATAATTAATTAATTAATTAATCATGTTTATAATTGTATGAGAAAGAGAAATCCCATGTTTTTAGCAGCCAAATTAATTAATGTTTGTGTGTTTGGTTGGTGCCAGTAAAGGAATCATATATATATCAAGTGATAAGGAAATCTTTGGAGGCTTTCTAAGATCAAAGGTCTTAGAGCTCTTTGTTGTGGCATGTCTAATCACCTTTTAACTCTCACTAACACTGCTGCATAATTATTTATTATTCCTTTGAAAAAATATATGACTGATTAAAGAAATTAATTTTTATTTTATAGTTTGACGAAATGCTTGGTAAAAATTCTATTCCATGTGGGACCCTAATATTATTTGAATCTCTTAATTTCAATGCTGTAATCAAGTTTTGTTTATGTAAACTATTAGGACTCTCCATGTGATAAATAACAGTAAAATTATCATATTTCAATTATTGATCACCAGATTCATGATAAGAAGGCTGGGCAAATCTTTCTTTTATTCTTTTTAAATAAAGTTGTAAATTTTATTTAATTAATGCATATATTTTTTTTTCCAATTCCCTAGCGTTCAATTTTAAGTTACAAGATGACTTTCTATTGTAAAAATTCAATAATAATAAGCTAGTATTTGATGCTTGCTTCTAACTTCAATTAAGTTAAACGGATAATTTACGTTGGTCAAATTAATTTATAAATTTTAAAAATAAATTTTTTAGACATATAAATTGAATTTATAGGTAAAAAAAAAAGGTTTAGAGGGTTAATTTTTAATTTTGATATTTATAAGTTAATTTGATAAGTTTTTTATTATATTATTTTCAACTAATTTTTAAAGTTTATTGCATATCTATTTAATATCATTTTTAGTAATTTAACGATAAATGTGCTTATAAATTAGTTTATACTAAATGTCTTAATTATTTATCAATTACTTATAAGTACTTTAATAAAGTATATAATTGCTTAAAATTTTTTAAATATTTATAAACTTGTATTAGCTTATAAGATAATTTTTATAAGTAAAGTCAAACACCTTCTTAATCTAATAGATAAGAGATCAATAATTAATTTTTTACTTTTAACCATATTTGATTCCATTGGATTTTTTCCCCCAGCATTGGGAATTAATCTTTTGTTTCATGTAGTACATATGATATTCATTGTTAAAGAATCATTCATTAAAAGAACAAAGAAATGAAAGCACCATATATATCTTCTGCTTTCATGTGTAGTTATAAAGCATTTAAAACAAAACATGCATATTTTCCATGCTTTATGCAACTTGCAATCCATTTTAGATTTGTTTCAGAGATGAAAATAGAATAACAATAATTGGAAGAGATTTGTTCTTTTTGTTGTTAAGCTTAAGATAGGAATGGTCCCTGATTCAGGATTGAAAATCAAAGGAAAAATGAATCTCCAGGAACCAATCATCTTAAAAATTATTGATGAAATTTCCTAATTTGGACCTTCCAAATTGTGTTAAAATGATTTTGAATGGTTCAGGAGAAGAACCACGACAGTAGATTGCAGACAGAAATTATAAATCAGAGAGGGCATGTGAGGTTGCCTTTCCATTTCCAAGTGATGTTTGTTAAACAAATATATCATTGAAGGTTTTCTTTTGATTCCAATAAAAGAGCCTTCTCTTTTTATGCTCTGATTTCCACCAAGATAGCAAGAACATTTTTCAGAACAAAAGCCCAAGGGCATAAAAGTTAACAGAAAGCAGAATTCTAGAAAAGCACTTTGCTCAGACAAATGGGATAGCAATAAATAGTTTTCAAAGACTCAAAAGTTTCCTGAAATGGGGAAATTTTTTTGGAAGAAACTTAGCTCATGGATTTTAAAATTGTATAGACAATAAGTGGTAAGTGCAATCAGCAAACCCTTATTGGAAATGTGACAGAGAAATCATATTCAATTGAATAATCATTGATGGAAAATTAGCATTAGAGTTAATAATACAGAATTTTACTGTAACTCGGTTTCTGGCCACCGTCCAAAATTTGGCAGCTTGCCTTGTGGAGTGGCTGTTGCTCCCTGGGACTCCGGAGCTTTAGACAGGTTTATTGCCTTAGATTGGTAGCCTTTATCATTTTTCTTTGGACGCATTGTGGATTCTAAAAAGGGCCTTCTTTATTATAATTTTAACCCCTAAATCATTAGATAGCACCAATTTTAATCTTTTTTTTTTTTTTTTAATAAAGAAGCCCAATGAATTGTGGAGTGCGATAGACTATACAATTAAGATCATTTTCTTCTTTCATAATCCTTATGATAAAGGCAACTTATTGGCAATAATAAACATATATATATATATATATATATATTATTTATAATTAATGAATTATATAATAGAAATTAACAACTCTTATCTAGTTTGATTTGTCCAGTGACCAAAGATGCATGATTCATTTAGTAGTTATGAGTTTGAGTTGCAGATTCACCTAACAAAATCTCTCTTTTCCCATGAGCAATCTCACCAATTCAGGCCCATGAAACGTTGTTCAATTGTGGTGGAGAGAAATGGAATTCAAAAGCAGAAGCTGAAATGTTTGGGCTTCTATGTGGGCTTTAATGATCAGCGTGTTGATGGAGAACACGTAATTGGAGGCTGAGATCCTCAATAAAAAATTCCAGAAAATGAATTTGACCGTTTTGACACCAACGAAATTCTGTCCGAATCCATCTTCTAAAAGCTGGTAGGCATCCATCGCCATTAACGTACTAATCCATGTTCAACTCCAAACAAGAGCAGCAAAAAGTCCACCCTTCATTCGATACTCTCTAGAGCTCAAAAAGCTATTCTCTTTCTCTGATCATCCAATCAAATTAAGAAAATCATGGATCAGAATCAGAATCAGAATCAGAATCAGCAGCATGTTGATCATACCCACGAAACTAAAGCAAAATCCCAAGACAAGCAGAACCCTCATACCTCGGACTATGCTCCTTACCCAAAGCTCGATCCTAACGATGTTGCTCCTCCTGATAATTGGGCTACGTATCTATGGGTCCCAGTCCCAGTCCCAATTCCACCCTGCTCCAGCTCCAACTGAAGGCCCTGCCCCGAGCGCTGGAGCTGCTGCCACTACCATGCCCGCTGAGTCTAATCCCTACGTTTATCCGGATTCTGTTAGTCCATCCTCCTCCAAGAGTAAGCTTCGTTGGCTATACACATATGTTTGACTGGAATTGCATTGAGCGAAGTAGGTGCTTTTCTTTTCTTTTTAATAAATTTGTGGGTTCAATTTGAGCAGATAAGATGGAAACAGTGAAGGATGTGCTGGGTAAATGGGGGAAGAAGGCAGCGGTGGCGACCAAGAAGGCCGAGGATCTTGCTGGCAACATGTGGCAACACTGTGAGCATCTCCACGTTTTATTTTATTTAATTTGTCAGTTTTGAGCTAAATGTATTGCTGGTATTCAATATCAGCGGGTGTTAAGTTTTGTTAAATGTTTTTACTTAGTGAATTGCAAAAGCAAAGATTCAATCTTTGATTTTCTGGCTTCAATACAATACTTGCTTCTGCATGGGATAGACTGTTCGTTATGGTTATGGATGTCTAAGGTTGACTTATCTAAAATGCTTTCCTCACTTATCATGTTGCAAATTGCTATTCTGCAAAGCTGGTTACTGAAATTGACCTTATTTGGCACTAGTTCTTGCGCTGGAACATATATAACTTGTGTTAAGCGGATGCAATTTTCTCGAATTTTGGATTTTAGTTCCGAGCCCAGTACTGTCAGTGGTTGCTTTGTTAGGAAAGTTGCTTGATTTGCTTCTTTTACAGCTAGGTGGCAGGTGCTGTAAAACCAGTGCACTTTGTTTTCGCTATCAAAGTTATAGCTTCTGTCTCTAGATTTATCATCCAAATTCAGTTGTCACCAATTAGTCCTACATTATCTATGTTTGCTGTTCATTGAGTTCATGGCTGTTAAAGGTAGTAGTTTCTTTTTTAAACCATTTTGAAGGTAGTTTCAGCTGATGCATTAATCTTCCAAACCCAATCGTTTAATATTTTCATGCTTAGTATATTCTTAGTGAGGCTTTTTTCTTTTTTGTACACAAACTTAATAAGCCTTTTCTTCTTCTGATCAGTGAAAACAGGCCCTAGTTTTGCTGATGCAGCTGTGGGAAGAATTGCTCAACAAACAAAAGTTCTTGCAGAAGGAGGTTATGAGAAAATCTTTCGACAAACTTTCGATACTGTTCCTGAGGAACAACTTCAGAAGACATATGCATGCTACCTATCAACATATGCTGGTCCAGTCATGGGAGTTTTATATTTATCAACTGCAAAACTTTCATTTTGTAGTGACAATCCTTTGTCTTATCAAGTTGGTGAGGAAACTCAATGGAGCTATTACAAGGTATGCACATCATGCTTTCTCAATATTTTTAAACATATTCACACCATTTGTAATTTCTAGGAGCCAGCTACACAAAATCTGATGATGGCATGGAGTTTGTTGCATCCCGTTCACATATTTTTCTATTTGGGATCACAGTGGATTATGGTGATCTTCTGGGTTATTATTGTGATTTTTTTTTTAATTCCCAATAACCGAAGTGGTTATGGTCCTTTTTCTAATATACATATGGTTACGGTCCTTGTTCTAATGAACACTTTATTTTCTTCAGAAATTTGATGCTGAAACATGTATGCATGAAAATCCTGCTTCCAAATATAAAAAATTCTTCACCTATTGTAATATAGCATTAAGCATTTTATCGTTGATGCATCTAATTAAGTTGAGCCCTTCCAGTTCACAATATCTTGGATTATGTTGTTACAAGATCATTAGTGGATGGCATGACATTTAAATTTTGTTCAGTGTGTCTAGTACTCAAGCTACATCTTTCAAAATTGATAATGTTACAATCATGTTGAGATTGAACCATAACAAATGCACAAAATCCTTATAGCACCAATAGTATTGTTCTACTTTAAGTTAGGTAACTGTGTACCACCCCAAAGAGATATCTGCCTGAGATATTATTGGTTTCGCAATGGATTTTAAAGTGGTGAACTTAGACAGGGAGGAGCCTTCGTCATCATGACATGAAGTGAACTCAGTTGAAGTCCCTTGTTGATGATAACCACCGTAGGTGACCTTGAGAGGGCAATACTGCATGATCTGAGGGATATATTTAGTATAACAGACCATATTCATTGGTGTGATATTTCCTATGTTACGTCAGCTTAAGACGCTGAGATAGTTTTCTTAATGAATCATACCTCCCTATTGAAAAATTTAGAAATTTTCTGTTGCAAACAATCATCCATCAGGATACAAATGAAGTCCCTGTCCCAACAGATAATTTTGGTGGTATGGATAAGATGTAATGGAATCTGTGCTCTGCTTGGCTCTTCCTTGTAGAGTGTAGACTTCCATTTTCTCCCTTGGGCGATTGAGAAGGGCTTGATTGATCTTGCACAAATTCCATGATTAATAGAGTGACATTATAAATGACTTTCATGAGTATGAAACTCTTATAGGATGAGACTAACCAGCTTTAGTAGCTGATATTTCCTCCCTAGCTAGCTTTGAAGTAAGCAAAGAAAGCATGCATGCCTGGTTTTGGTTCTCATGAGATCTTCTCTTGGAATGAAGTCTCTCTTTTTTACTTTATTTCATCTATCATGCTGCTTATTATTGGTTTCTGGGGATCATGCCTTTGATGTGCGTAGGTTATTCTTCCATTACACCAGCTGAAGGCTGTCAATCCATCAACAAGCAAAGCCAAACCAGGAGAAAAATGTATCCAGATTATCTCAGTCGACAACCATGAATTTTGGTTCATGGGCTTTGTACACTATGACAGTGCTGTGAAAAATCTTCGAGGAGCATTGGAGCACCGCCGTTTGTGATGTGTTGGGGCCAAATTTCCAGTCCTATCAAAATCAAGCGTCTGATGCTGCAAGTTGGTGTAGACAAAAGCTAGTATCCTCTCCAAAATAATACATGGGTGGTATTCATTTGCGATTCAAACTCATTGATTGTGGTTTACGTTACATGCTTATGTTGTCATAATTAGAGGTTAATTTATAAGAGATAGCAGTTGTAATATCATATCTTTCCTTCTTATAATTAAATTAATTTGTTTCTGGTTCAGATAATTCTCCTCTTTCTTCTTCTTCTTCTTCGTATCCATTTATTAATTAAATTTAAAATATTTTAATTGTAAGAGTTTTAAATAATTAAAGACTAAAATTGCAACCCCAATTGTAAGAAATGGACAAATTTGAAGGAAATTAAGTGACCTCCAAAGGCAGGGTGGATGACAATATTTGTGTAGGCCCAGGAGGCAGAAAGGTTGGGTAAGTTAGAAGCTGAAACATGGACAGGAGGCCCAAAGATTTGTTGGAATCGGTAGATCGACCCAGTCTGAAGGAAATGGTTAGGAGGACAGCTTTGTCTGTCTGCATTCCAACTGGCAAACTGAAAAGAGGGAACATAACTCCATTAATTGCATATCTAACTTAAGAATTCATCAATTTCATGGGCCATCCCCTGAACCTAACCTAATTTTCCATTCTACTTGTAATTTTGTTCTTCAATTTGGTGAAAATTTTTGAGGAAGAAAAGGCCAATTAATTATTATAGAATTCTAATGAGATGGTCTTGGTTTATTGGGTAGTTACTAAGATTCTGTTGCAGTTGCACCATTGTACAAAAAGCTTAAAACTTAGAGTAAAAACAAAATAAGTCCAGCATGAGATGTGTCCCGAAGCAAAATTCTCTCCATATAAATATATTATTATTAACATTTTTTTTAAGGATTAGTACAATCCATAGTAAATGTGGGAATGAAACAACATTATAAAGCCAAATTTAATGTAAAAGAAAATATTTCAAATATATTAAATATTAGATATAATTTTGCAAATTATAATATTCAACTTTTGATTTGAAATTATAAATGTATTATATGGATTTGATTAGATATTCGACAAAGGAAAAGGAAACTTGGGTTTTTTTAAAGCAAGAGATGGTGCATGTAAGTCATGAAAGGTGGCATCTTAACATGTCAGTCCATATATAGAAAGAAGTGATTCCAATACAGCTTTTGATTATTAGCATCCACAAGTAGGCTTAAGTTTGCAGGAATGGCAATTCCCTTCTCTTTCAACCACTATTCTACATCCGTAAAAGTGTGTATCGGCTTTTATTGCTTTCTATCTCTCTCTCTCTCTTCTCCATCACATCCAATAATTCCCTTCTTAATATGATCAATCATCATGCGAGAGAGAGAGAGAGAGAGAGAAAGGGGGAAAGAATTCACGTTTTGTTTCAGAAATACGTAAGATATGCAAAGAAACAGAAATAATAATAAAAAAAAAGCTATGATAATGGAAGTCAAGAGCACCGAGGCTGAGGAAGAAGTCACCTACTACTTCTCTATATGCATCCATCTGTGATGCTCTTGTGGTCTTCACCTTTTCTGTAGTTGCATATAATTTTGTTGGTTAACAACAATGGTCTTCCAAGTTTTGGAAATAATTATATAAAACACTACAAAAAATAAGAAAAACTACAAAAGAAAAAATATTTGATAGTTTGATTATAATTAATTAATTCCCATACCTATGCATGATGAGGACAATAATTTTCTTTCTTTGACCCTAACTATTCTAATAAAATCTCTAAACCACTCGCTATTTTCACCAGTTATATCTTCAGGTACAAGAGAAATGTAGTTTGGATTTGACTAGATGCATTATCTATAGACCTTCATTATATCTATAGGACAGTCTACTGTTGTTAAATTCTTTTTTGGTACTCAAGATTACAAGATATATATATATATATATTCTACCACTTCAATATGCTTGAATTTTCACGAGTGCATTTATGGATCAACAAATAGACAAATTTTAGTCTATTTCCAGTCTAATTATTGCATAGAGCTCTCTTAATTTTAGAGAGGTAAAATTCATATATTTAAAGAGAGGTACATATGCACAATGTGCACTGAATAATTCCTCTTATTCCCATCTCCATTTACACATAGTTTGAAGACTTTGAAGAAAGGGTTTCTCTGACCATAATAAGGTAGGTCTTAATTAAGAACCGAAACCAGTAGCTAGCTCTAGACACCAATTTTGAAAAAAAGCTGCACTCTTAACACCATATTCATACTATAATAACAATTTAAGGTAGTATAAAATTGATGGGTTAAACTTAAATAGCCTTTTTGCATTCACATATTCCACAGATAATATGTTATTTCTTGTATGTATCTGATTAAATTAAACCAGCACCCACAAGCTTAGTCTGATGGACAGACTACACCTCTCAACTTGACAAGATCCGAGGTTAATTTGAAACAAGAAATTAAACCCTGATCTAGAGAGTTGGTTTCCATCAAATTAAACAATGTTGGTTTGAATAATTAATGGAGCGGTGTTTTTGGATAGGTAGATGAGCAGCAGCTGTTGATGCTTGTTGTTAGCGTTAGCAATGGGACAAGACGAGTTTAATGAGTTTCAGAGGGTAAGATGATGATATTCTATATAAAGAAAGAAGCTTTGGGGTTTCTTCTACTGCTGTTACAAGAGACAAGCATCAAAACATTACTCAGATTAGCTGTAATGTCAGTCATCCATTTATTATTGTTCCGATTTTTTTTTTTTTAAAAAAAAGAAAAATTGGAGCAGAGCCCACATGTCTCTCAACGGAACAGAACAAAAAGCAAACCAACAACACAACATGAGACCGAAGTTGAGATAATTTTTCCGACAGCTTCAAATGGTCCTTGGTAGTTGCCTCTCTATTCATTACTCGCCTTTCTCCAACATCTGCTATTGTCTACAACTTTGTGATGTGCTTAGCCTTTGGCTTTGGCTTTCTTTCCACTTTCCACTAGATACCCAGTTACCACCACCCTCATCTCATCACTCATCCCTTCCCTGGCAGTCGTATATTTTTATTTCTTTCCTCAATGAGGAAAAAATAAAAGAAAAATTAAGCTTTAATTAATTGACTGCAAAATGATTTATAATACATATGTAACTCGCAAAAACTAAGGAATTTGTTTTAAAGAAATGATGAAAGATGATCGTGTAATATGGCAAAGTCCAAGATATATGAAAAAGAAAAAGGAAAAGAAAAAGAAAAGCCAGATAAAGAGGAAGTTTTGAGCATTGCTTACATGTGCCATGAGTAAATGACAATCACAAGGTCTGTAAAATCTGCAAGACTGCAACGAAACTGGCAAAGTCTGTGCTACACTAGTATTGCTACGTTAATAACCACTTCAGAAACTTTGTTTTTTGCTTGACCACTACTAGTACATAAGTCACAGCCATAGGAAGTCGCAAATATTATTTCTTTCTAATTAAACATATCAAAGGAGCAGCAAGGAGAAGAAGAAGACGATGAAGACGACGACCCCAAATAATAGATTAAAAAAAAATGAGAGAGAAGATGAAGAAGAATTTATAATGGAGGACGAGGTTGAGGAGAAATGTATTGATAAGGAGAGTGCATGCGATCCACAGGTCCGCCTCTTTCTTAAGCAAACATTTGTCGGCATCCCCTTTTCGGTGGTTTTGAGCTTTATTCACTTGGAAGAGAAGTGTGTAGAACCCACTCTTAATTGTAAACGGATGTTGAGAGATATTAATGCGAAAAGGAAAAGGAGCGGTGAGATGGAGAGAAAGAAGGAGAAGTTGACAGTTGTGAGGAGACACGAAAAAAATGCAGCGTTGCATGTTATACACGTTTGATTCAAACTAGGGATTCAATTCTCTCTCGATCCTGATGATGTTTTCATCATCTCACAACTTCAGTTTTGCTATTGGCTTTCTTGCTTCTAAGGACAATTGACTTCAAATGAATAATATACAAGCCAGGTGGGAGTTGTTGCAGACTCTTGCAGGGCTCATTTTTTTTTTTTTTCCAAAGTAGAATTTAACTAAACTAGGTTTTTCTCTATGAGAGAGGCTTAAATTAACAAGAAAGAAACTTGAATTAGGAGATGCTGATTTCAGGAACAAATGGCCCATCAGCAACAACGTATTCAAGAAATTACAGGGTCCTCATCTTCATCACCATCCATCCTACATTCAGAAACAAAACTAAATTGGAAAGCCAAAAAAACACTAAAAAAGAAGAGAGAAAAACAGTTAAAAGAACCCTAGTCTATGTTACTACCCCCTACCAATTTGACATCACAGACTTTCAACTTTCCCATTTTCCTCAGAAAATATATCAATTGCACTGATCGCTGCTAGGTCATATGCTCTCTAGCTTCCTTCCTCGTTATCTCCTTGACACTTGGCACTATGCAGCTTAGTGTCGGTGTGATTGCTGCAAATGGTTTGGTTCATATTGTTGTTTTCTCTCTCTCTCTCTCTTTTTTCCCTCAGTTTACAAAGAATTAGGTCTTCTTACCAAGAGTATGCTTGTTATTGTGCATCCAAACCTTGAGCACATGCCTTTTCACTCCATTCTCTGCACAAAACTGCTCCACCGCTGCCTCATCGTGCTTTTGGATACTCCATCCAAGCCTCTCTGAGAAATCCAACATCTTGTCCTTCTGCTCCTGCGTAAACTTAGTCCTAAACCTCTTCTTTGAACTTCCACTAGCAGCACCACCACCTCCGCCGCCCCCACCACTACTACTTGGATTAGACACATCCTCTTCCTCCCTGCTGTACCCACTACCAATAATAGCACCTCCGGCTCCCCCTCCAGATGCTGCCGGTAGAGCTAAACGCCTATGCTGTGGGGGCGGCGTAAAGTGTAGGTATCCAGCAGGTGGCGGAGCACGATAGAAAGGAGAGAATTGGGGATGATGCTGCTGGTGATGATATATTCCTTCACCTCCATCAATCTCCTTGCGGTGGAAATTTCGGTGGCAGTTACACGCAGCGCATTTGAGTGCATCCAAGGAACCCTCTTCGCCTGCCGCCATGAATTCCCCGCACCCATCCACCGCATGTCCACCGATGTTCACCGCGTGGTTTTTCAAGCACTCTCTATATCTAACCGAGCTTCCGGATTTCCTCATGTTTGTTGTTGCCGCGGTTGCTGCAGTCGTCAACGCACCTTCTCCACCGGCTGGGCCCATTTTTGGCCGAGATGAGTTGCTAATCGTGTCAAAACCTGCAGGCACCGCCAAGCCCATGTCTTCTTCTTGGTCTTCGTGATCATCAAAATCCATTTTTTCTCTTTCTCCTCCTCTTCGTCTCCCTCCCCCTGTCCCTTCTTCTCTCTTTGTCTTATTCTCTCTCTCACACTCTCTCCCTCCTTTTTGTTGATAGGGAAGATCTACATGGCCGGTTCTTTTAGCAGATCCACCACTATAACCAAGTAGAAACCGTGATAAAGCTTGTATTTATATGTGATTAATATGAAAAAGAAAAAAAAAAAGAGAAAATTTGAAGAAAATAATAAAAAAAAATGAGCTCATGAGAGAAGATAAGAGGTTATGAAGAGTGTGGTCATCAATCCCCGGCCTCCACAAAAGAGGCGTCTTTACTCGAAAGCCTTTCATAAACTTTCCATTTTCTCTTTCTTCACCCTTTAAAAGAAAATTTACTGGTAAAAAATAAAACTATACCTTCAATTTGTTTTTTTTTTTTTTAAAAAAAAGAAATCCTAGAACTGTAATTAAGGAATTGGGTGATTGTGGCGTGCACTGTTGTCTGCATCTTTTTCTATTTGTGCTGACTGATAGTGCAGTAAAAGTAAAAGCAAGAGTAGAAATTCACCCAAACATATGCTAAGGAAGATGGCAGAGAGGTAGCGTGCAGGCAGTGTCAAGAAAAGTGACGCAAGTTTGAAAGGGAAAGGTGGTGTTTGGGAACATGGGACAATATAATCTTTGCCCCTTGCCTACATCAAAAAATCCACAACAACCCAAAATTCTCCTCGTATGATCATTCAAATCACAATTTCTCAAATTATTAATGTTAAGTTTAATTAACAAGGAGTATTAGTCTTTCAATATAATAATTCAGTTTAATTTCTTTGCATTACGTACCATTAATCTGTAATTCCGATCAAAACTTTCAAAGCTATATGGTTTCATTCATTGAGTCAGTGATCCTATCTGATTGTAAAGATTTAAGACTCAAAGATGAATAGTAATTTGCTTGTTGTTATTACTAATGAAGGATTACAAGATTATATACACTACAGTCCTTGTATAAGATTATAAATAGATTACAATAATAACGGACAAATATACAAAAGAATAAGTCAAACTTATAATGAATCAAAATTAGATGAAGAAGTATTAGGTTGTTATCCAAACCACAACACCCCCCTCCCCTCCTCTCCCCCCCCCCCCCAAGCTGACGACTTGGAGGACAGAAGTCGCAGCTTGTCTTGATGTTTAAGAAACAAACATTGGCCTGATTGCGTACTCCGCAAGCATACGAGTCGTTCAAATAGTAAAGAAAAGATATCGTCCCACAGAGATTTGTTGTTTGAGTACCAAACTATAAAAGTCATGATTATTTGGGCTATCGATAATGTGTTCCAAAAGTAAAGTAAGAGATGTAGCAAAACAAATTGGGAAAGTAAGGAAATTATAATGAGTTAAGCAAATTAAAATTCTAAGCACTATACTAATTTACTAAAATTTCAGCAAGTAATAAAAGATTTAATTAATTAACGGTAAAAATTGATTCCAGAGTTGAGGTTCATGAAGTAAATTTCATTGGGATTTGGATAGGCAAATCTAAGATTAAGGAAAATACAAGTTTGAAGGTAATTGATTCTGATTTCCTTTAATTTCTCTTCAAGCAAACTAGAAAGTATTTTAAAGGAAACTAAACCCCATTCTCATGTAATGTTTAATTATCCAAAACCCTTTAAGCATTTTAATCAACTTAAAATTCCTCTTAACCCACTAGTTTATTTCTAACACTAGGTGATTAAGTTCATTATCTTGATTATCTATCATAGATTTTCACCTCTCAGTCATTCAATCTAAGATTAAGAATAAAACTCAAATGGTACCAACAATGGGTATGTAAATAAGCACACAAGATAAGAATCAAAGCTTATATATACTAAAATCTGGTTAAAACCAGTCCAAATCCACAAATAAAACTTAAATCATTACACCCAACTCTGAAATCTTAAGTATTTACTCACTCATGCTTGTATTTACAAGTAGAAAATATGAAATAGAGCAAGAAAACATGATAATAAAACTAAAAATGAAAGAACTCAGAAGAAGAAAATCCAAATATATGAAAATGGAAGCCGGAAAACGTCACTCTGCAGGTGTTCTTCCTCCAAAAATGGCGTGATTCCCTCTTTCCTTTCTCTTTTTGATTTTTCTCTTTCTCCTTATGGTAAAAATGAGAATATGATGCTTATATATCCCCTCAAGGTTTGCCCTAAAACTAGTCTCTAAAGGGATAAAGACAAAAGGTATAAAAGGTATGAAAAGAGAAAGTTTTTCCATGTCAGCAAATCTGCCAGCGCTATCTCATATGCCTCATGTCGATTCAAGTTATTTTCAACATGCCTCATATTAATTCAGAGGAGCTGTCTTTAGATTTTGCACGACCAGCTACACGGGGCATGTGGGAGTCCCTGAAACTTTTGGCGTGTTTTGCTCTAAAATCTCTGTTTACACGACCCAGTGTGAATTTACATGCCTCATGTGGATTTTTGCTGGCTAACTCTTATCTTCACATGAGCCTCAACACGGGGCATGGTGAGGCCCTTGAAAGTCTCGGCTGGTCTTCTTCTTTAAGTGATTTTTTTTCATTTTTCACACCACTTTAAGCTTTCAAATCACTTTAAATTTCTTCTATATGGACCTTTTTGCCTTTAAACCTTATTAAAACTTATCAAAAACATTAAAATTCTGAAAATCAAATATAATGAAACTAAAATTAATAAATTACCTAAAATAAGCATTAAAAGCATAAAATTACTAAACTAAAAAGGCAAAATGGATGCAAAACTACCCTAAAATACTTATATAAAATGAGTTTATTAAATTTCCCCAAACTCAAATCTTTGCTTGTCCTCAAGCAAATTAAAAATAATTATATGCTATTGGGGTACCTTTTCTTAAATTCATGAAAATCACTCATTCAAGCTTTCAAACTTACCTCTAGCCACCAACAAACCATATATCTACCTTCAAGATATAAGGAATTCAATTCTCACCAAAGTTATCATCGCTTAGCCTTAGGTTAATTATTCATTCCATCAAACCCAAACCAATCAATTACATAGAGAAATCATGCTAAAATAGACTCTAAAACAATCCATAAAATAATGCGTCTCAAATGATGATGGAAATAGTTTAAATGGATGAATAATGTGCCAATCTCATAGGCAAACCAACTAATCCAATCTCCACTAATGTAGCAAAACACAATCAAGAGATCAAAAGGACTTTTAATGGTTGTAATGGGGCTAAGGGGTAATAATGTGGCTAACAAAGAAAAGACAAAAGGGAAGCAAAATATGAGAATAATTAAATTGTTAAAAAAAAATCAAGATACACTTTTCTTTTATTATTATTATTTTTTTATTTTTTTATTTTTTTTTTTATTTTTTTTTATAATCAAATGGAAGGAAGAACTTTTCAATAAATCACTAATGCTAGCATACAATTTTTGCAACTCTTTTAGGGACTACATAAATAACATTGAATTTTGCATTGCAATTGTCCCTTTTTAATCCACCCCCAAACTCATTTCTTTAGATACTTGGATGGTAAATAATTTTTTTTTCATAACATGATATTATTGCTAGCCAATTTTATGTTAGTACTTCTCCCATTTAATTATTATACTTTTTCTCCTCTTTTTTTTTTTTTTTTATAATATCTATCACTTAAACAAATTATTCTCATAAAGGGTAGGTAAGTGTTTAGGTTTATGGCTAGGTAGATTATGGGTACTAAAGAAATAAGGGGTATAAATGAAGGCTCAAATTGGTTTTAAAGGGAAAATTTAAAGTGAGGTTGGTTAAGGTTAAAAACGTGGGTTTAAAATTCGAAGAATGCCTTAATCATTTCTCTTTTCAAGTGAATGCTAAAATTTCACCTCGAAAGATCTAGAAGGCTTGTTCTAGGATTGGTGAGATATAATTAGTTATTTCTTACTCTAGAGTTTTTTCTAAGTACTCAAAACTCAATGTAATTAATTGGGTGGCCCTTGGCTAAGAAGATATAAACGTAGATAAGAATCTCATAACCTCATACCAATCCGGAACTTTCAATTCGTCAAACCTATCTAGAGGCAAGCTCAATTGCTTTTCAAAATGATTCTCAATCTTCTAAGAATTAGGTAAAAATTTATTTATTTATTTTTTTTTTTATGTATGCATGCTTCCTAAAATGAATGCAACAATTAAATAAAATAAAAAAAAATTGAAATAAAAAAACTATACATGATCTATATGATATCTATATGCAAGTGTATATATTTACAAAAATTTTAGTAATGTAAATAAAAAGGATTAAAAATTTTTGCAAAAATTTTGCTCTCCCCCAAACTCAAATTAGACAATGTCCTCATTGGTTTAATCGAAGTGGCAAAAATATCAATGAAATCAATAAATGATAACTTGGAGAGATATAAACTAAGAAAGAGTGGAATAGAGTTACTATGTAGAACGTACATGCCTAGTGGTGAATGATCAGAATATGTACATGAGGCATGTGAATTAAAAAGCATGAGGCGTGTTGAAGTAAAGGTAAATTGGCATGCCCTGTGCTGAATGCTGATCAACTGACACTAGGTACTAACATGGGGTATGTTATGCCCCTTGAAAATTTCGATGGGTTTTCGAAAATTTTGAAAATTTGAGAGAATGCAAATAGCTCATAGGAGAGCATAACCCTTAGCATGAGGCAAGGCAAAGGGAAGCAGTGTCAACATGTGGCAGATGAATGTCAAGAAGTTACCTTAGAGGCTGAATTGTCAAGGCTAAGAGAAGAGCAGCTGCTGTATTTTCAATAATTCAGTTATATGACTATTAAAAAGCAATATCAGTAATGCTATTACAATAGTCAATAGAGACCGAAATTAAAGAAAATGATCAATTCAATAGAAATCTGGATGACAAAGATAGTGCAAGTATAATAGTAATTAGGCCAATCACAAAATCTTCCAAGCAAATGATTAAGTTGGAAATGGTATAATTAAAGTAATTATAACATGGGCCCTCCATTGAGGCAATTATTTTAAAAAATTTTAAATACTTGCATATGATGCAATTAATTTAAGAGATTTTCTTAAGAATAATTGTTAAGCATGAGATATTGTAAATATGTAAATGGTTTGGTGGCCAATAATGGATGTGCCTGAGGACATTAAAATTATATGCATGTTTACTGGCTCAATGGGATCAACTTAACTAATGCAAGATAAATCAATAATGGATGTGCCTGAGATTTTGAGTATTAGGGGCTAGGTAAAAGGATTGAACCTCACATGAGATGTGATGGACAAGGGGTTGCTCACTTATAGTTTATTGTAATTCCAATAATGGATGTGCCTGAGGATGATCAATAAGATTATAAGAATTCAATCACCCACTAGAAATCCATCCAACTAGGATTTCTGTTTCCTACTGTGGAAGTGTAGGATTTGCTAAGTTAGTGGGAGGACCAATTTGATTAAAAGACTATAATGATATTGGTTAATTACATGATACATTTACTAATTAATCTGGTTATTTTCTGCTGTTAATTTTCTGATAATAATGAGCACACCACAACCACTACCATCCAATATCCTTGCCAGCATACTTGATCACAATAGGTTGACAGGACCTAATCTCTCTGCTTGGCTAAGAAATTTGAAACATGTTCTGAACCTTGAACATATAGGATATGTTCTAGACTCAAATGTTCCGGTCCCTTACCTCTAGAGGCCACTCAAGAGGAACATGAAACTTTGGACAAGTGGAGGGAGCATGATATGAGAGCCAAGTGTTACATGCTTGCTTCTATGTGTAATGAGTTACAAAAGCAGCATGAGAACATGCAGAGTGCGAGTGAAATCTTCCTTCACTTACAAGAGTTGTAGGGTGAACATAGCAGGAATGCCAGGTATGAGATATCTAGGCAGCTATTTCGCATGAGGATGTCTGAGGGACAGAATGTTAGGGTTCATGTCCACAAGATGATTCGACTGATTGAGCAGCTGGAACATCTTGACTTTAACATGGATTTTCAACTGCAGACGGATTTGATCCTTCAGTCCCTTCTTGAGTCATTTGGGAATTTTGTGACAAATTTTCATATAACTAAGCAGGAATACACCTTGGCTGGTTTACTTAACATGCTGGTTATTGCCCAAAAGAATATACCGGGCAATAAAGGAAAAGAGATAGCTTTGATTGCATCTTCTTCTGCTGGAAAGTCCAACAAGAAGAAGGGCAATAAGAAAAAAAAACCTCAAATTCCTAGTCCTTCCAAGAAGATAGCTAAACAGAAAGGGAAGACTAAAGCTGATGGAGGCAAAGGAAATTATTTCCACTGCCAGAAAGATGGGCACTGGAAAAGGAACTGCTCAGAGTATCGTGCTTCTCTGAAGGACAAGAGGGATACACCTTCAGAAGGTATGTCTATATCTTGTTATTTAGATGTTGATGATGCTCATAGTTCATATACAGCTTGGGTTTTAGATACTGGTGTGACAGTAAGTAAGGCCACACACACTATAATATACCGTACTTAATTTGTGTCATGCTTTTGAAGTTAATTTATGAAATATGATTTATTTTAACCATTTATCAAAAGTATCATTCATTTAAGGTTCCGAAAATTTTAAAGAAAATCAAATGGATAAAACAAAACACTTCTAATATTTTTTATTCCATCATCTCAAACTCATTCAAAATCTCAATAATATTTCTCAATAGCAAATTCTCAATAATCTTTTCATTTCTCAACATCCATTTCTCATATACAAGCAATAAATACATGCTCAAATCTTGCATTCATAGTCATAACTTTCATTATTTACAGAAACATCAAAATATATTACATGAGTTCAAATACATATGAGAAAATACAAATCAAAATATCAAAATGACAAAATGACACCTAATGCCCTAATGGACTCACCGCTCAAGATCGGGATCTCAATAATGCTTAGTGGTGAAATAATAAAATAAAAGAAAATAGCAAGAAAACAAATATATAGTGAATGTGAATGATTCATTTTATTATTATGGTTATATAAACATTAATTCAGTAACTTGGTTCATTTTATTCATTTGGTTGCCTAACCTACACTCAAGGCCAAGTCTCAATACAAAGTCGAATGGCTAAAAGCCATGAAATCGCATTTTTGCCATGTGCGATCCTATTGGCATGCCTAACTATCCAAACCATTCTTGTTAGGTATACTAGGGCATTTGAAACTCTTAAATTTGTCAATTGTGAATTTCAATTTTTTTTGGTGTTACTATTCATCATTGGTCAACAAAAATGTTGACTTTTAGAATAAAAATGTGTACATCAACTTTGGCACTCCCAACATACCACATTTGGTGTTTAAAACTTGTTGGCATTAAGTGTTTTTACCATTCCTAAGCATTAAACCAAAGGAGCAGATTTTTCAGATTTTGTACCATAACTTCACTGTTCCATTGGACACTGTTACTGTTGGAATTTGAAGAAATTTAAAACATAAAAGTTGTTCCTTATTTTGTCTAGTTGAATTTCCTTTTTTGAATCACTCCATTTGGATTTTTGTAGCTCCAGATATGGCTCAAAAACCCAAGCTGGCCGGATTTCAAATTCTGCAGATTTACCATATCTACAGTAACATGAACAGTGACTTGAGTCACTTGGTTGACTGGGTTCTGGCCATAATTTGGGGTAGGTTCCTTCATGAAAGTTGTTTGTCTATGTCTTAACTTGTTGCTGTAAAAATTTCAGACCAATTGACCAAATCTACAGTGAGTTATGGCCAAATGAACAGTTACTGTTCATTTGGTCAAATTCTGCAGAGGCAGTTTCAGGGTTCCGGATTGGGGCCAAGTTTTGGTCCTCTTGCTTTGGTCTTTTGGGCATGGTTTCTTCAGCAAAAATGTGCCATTATAAGCCTAGTTTCATGTCCAATTGGCCAAAATTCAATTGGACTTACACAGCCCAAGTTATGGCTGTGCAAAGGGACTGAAATTTCAGTCCCTATTCCATAGGGCAGATTTCACCTCACTTTGCCATAGCATTTTTCAGTCCCATTTATGGTCAACATACCTAAAATGGTCACTAATTGACCATTAAAATGTGCTCTAACAATTTCCTAAGCCAATTTACATTTTCACCCTTCCAAACCCTAATATCCAACTAAATTTACTCATGAACTTAATTAACATACTTAGTTTAATGTCCATGTGTTTTAATACTTTAACCATCATTTCTAGCCACTTTAAATTTATCAAAACAATCAACCTCATACTTCCATAGGGCTGCTGAAAATTTAAAGTACCATAACTCATGTAATTTACTTCAATTCTTTAAAATTTCTTAGCTCAAATGGTATTCTAACTAAGATTAAAAGAAGGAGAATGAAGTTTGTAGCACTAACCTCACTTAGGGCAGATTTTTCCCACCTCTAAACTTCACTTTCCTTCACTTTCAAGGCTGCCAAAAGGTTGTTTAAGGTGTGGAGTAAAATTTTAATGAAGAGAGGTTAGGGTTTTGTGGTGAAACAAGGGAGAAATTAAGCTTGAGAAGTGAGGTTTAATGGAGTTTGAGAGAGGGAGAGAGGTTCACGTTTTGGCTGCACTAAGGAGAGAAGGATGGCTGCTGAAATTTTGTTGAATTTGGTCTTCTCTTATCTCTTTTAATGGTTAGTCAAACAATGGCTTAAGTGTGATTGGTCCAACTTTTTAAATGATGTCATTTTGCCTTATTTTTGCATTTTCTTTTCTTTTCTTCCACTACTCATTTCAATTTTCATTTCTAGTAATATTTCTTCATATTTGATGTCATATTAATTATTTACTCAACTGGGCAAGTAAAATCACCTCATGACCAAAATGAAATTTTTCTAAGTATTTTCTTGGCATTCTAATGCGATGGGAACCTCAATTACCCTTCTAGTCCCAAAAATTATTTTATAATTTTTTTTATTTCTAAAATTTTTACTAAATTTTTCTTATTAATATTTGAGTTAATTAGGGTTTCTAACTTTAGTTTAAATATTTTTGGTGTTACAACTGGTGCCAATTCTCACATTTCTTATGATATGCAGGAACTAGCAAACAGTAGCAGCTTGCGTTCTCGAGATGTTAGACTCCGGATTGGCAATGACTCAACTGTTGTAGCTTTAGCCATAGGATCTAAATCTTTTTATATGTCTGGACATATTTTGTGTTTGAATAATATTTTATATGTACCTAATGCTTTTAAGAACATCATTTCTATATCTAGTTTGACTAGAGATGGTTATGAATTTCAGTTCACAGATGATGTTTGCAATATTTATTTTAGAAATAAATATGTTGGCTCGGGTTTTATGCATGATGGTCTTTATTATTTGGATAATAATAACAAACACAAATTGAATGCAGGTAATCTAAATGAATGCAATGCCATGATGAAAATCAACTCAAGTACAAAATATATTTGACACTTAAGATTAGGTCATATTACAGAAGATAGGATTGCAAAACTGGAGAAAATGGAGATTTTATCCTCATTGGGTTCTGAACCTACTCCAACTTGTGAATCCTGCCTTTAGGGCAAAATGACCAGATCACCCTTTGTTGGACAACGGCTAAGAGCTGAAAATATTTTGGAGCTAATAAATAATGATGTATGTGGCCCATTTAGAGAAATGGCTAGAGGCGATTTTCATTATACAAATATCCAAACCTTGATTTATCATCAATTTAATTATGAGAAATTAATTAATAGAGATTAATTAATTAATTTATATTTGATATAAACTGATTAGAAGAGGAGAAATAATTATTTTGAGTTGAAAACTCAAAATTACAATACAAGAGTAATTTGGTGAGATGTGACACCATGAGATAGTGACACATGGCATCAAGGTTTATCATTTGTCTTCCTATCATACATGATGATCAAAGTTAAGATTAAACATAGCTTTGTCACTTGGCTTAATATGATTAGGTCAATTAAAATTAAGATGCAATCAGAAGATGACATGTGGCAAGGGTTTTAAGTAATGACCTAATTATATAATGTGATGTTATGAAAGAATAAAATACATTCTGATTTTTTTCTCAAAGGTGCCACCACCCATGAAGCTCCTCTCCTCTCTTCTTCTTCTTCTCTCATCAATTCAAAGAGAATTGCCTATATTCTCTTGAATTAAAATTGCTAGAAATTGTTTCTAGTATCCTGTATACATCTACAACCTCTCTAAAGGTAAATCTCTAATTTCTAATTGGTTGGCAAGGCTTGAGAAGCTGGTTTAGGGGCTTCCATTAGTGATCTTGGTGTGGACAAACTAAAGGGACAATATTTGGGGTCCTAGGTGCTTCTCAAAGTTACCAATTATATCTACAGTGCATCAAAAGGTTAGTGCACATATTATTCTTTTAATCTAGGGTTCTAATGAATTAATTTATTAATACAAAAATTTTAAATGGAAAATATAGATCCTAATACATATTAAAAGAATTTTAATATGCGATTGAACATTGAAATCAATTAGGTATATAATGGATATGGCATGATGGAGGAAACCCTAGAAGAAATTTTTGAATTCAATGTTCTAATCTAACAATTTTCATGCTTCCGCTCCTTCAATTGGTATCAGAGCTGGACAACCCCAAACTTCAACATGCTTAAGACTTGGTTTTCTTCTATGCCATATCTCATAAGGTGTGAAAGATACTAATTTTGATAGAATCCTATTCAGAATATGCAAAGCTGATTCTAATACAAATCCCCAAAAGGAGATTGGCATATCAATATAGCTTATCATACTACATACCATATCTAATAGGGTACGATTTTTCCTTTTAGATATACCATTCAGCTGTGGTGTTCCTAGAGGAGTCAGCTAGGAAACAATGCCATGCTCTTTCAAGTATTCATCAAATTCAATACTCAAGTATTCACCTCCACGATCTGATCGAAGAGCTTTAATACTTTGTCCTGTTTCATTTTCTACTTTAGATTTAAATTCTTTGAACTTTTCAAAGGATTTATGTTTATATTTCATCAAATACAAATACCCAAATCTTGATTTATCATCAGTAAAGGTAATAAAGTAATGAAAATCACCTCTAGCCATTTCTTTAAATGGACCACATACATCACTATGTATTAGCTCCAAAATATTTTCAGCTCTTAGCCCTTGTCTAATAAAGGGTGATCTAGTCATTTTGCCCTAAAGGCAGGATTCACAAGTTGGAGTAGGTTCAGAACCCAATAAGGATAGAATCCCCATTTTCTCTAGTTTTGCAATCCTATCTTCTGTAACATGACCTAATCTTAAGTGTCAAATATATTTTGAACTTCAGTTGATTTTCATCATGGCATTGCATTCTTTTAGATTGCTTGCATTCATTTTGTGTTTATCATTATTATCCAAATAATAAAGACCATCATGCATATAACCCGAGCCAACATATTTATTTCTAAAATAAATATTACAAACATCATCTGTGAACTGAAATTCATAGCCATTTCTAGTCAAACTACATAAAGAAATGATGTTCTTAAAAGTATCAGGTACATATAAGATATTATTCAAACACAAAACATGTCCAGACATGTAAAAATATTTAGATCTTATGGCTAAAGCTTCAACAGTTGAGTCATCGCCAATCCAGAGTCTAACATCTCGAGAACGCAAGCTGCTACTGTTTGCTAGTTCCTGCATATCATAAGAAATGTGAGAACTAGCACCATTATCTAAAACCCAAGCTGTAGATAAACTATGAGCATCATCAACATCTAAATAACAAGATATAGACATACCTTCTGAAGGTGTATCCTTCTTGTCCTTTAGACAAGCAAGATACTCTGGGTAGTTCCTGGCAGTGGAAACACTTTCCTAGTGCCCATCCTTCTGGTAGTGGAAACACTTTCCTTTGCCTCCATCAGCTTTGGTCTTTGTTTTTCTGTTTGGCTATCTTCTTGGAAGATCCTGGAACTTGAGGTTTCTTTTTCTTGTTGCCCTTCTTCTTGTTGGACTTTCCAGCAGAAGAAGATGCAATCAAAGCTACCTCTTTTCCTTTATTGTCCGACATATTCTTTTGGGCAATAACCAGCATGTTAAGTAAACTAGCCAAGGTGTATTCCTACTTAGTCATATGGAAATTTGTCACAAAATTCCCAAATGACTCAGGTAGGGACTAAAGGATCAAATCCGTCTATAGTTGGAAATCCATGTTAAAGTTAAGATGTTCCAACTGCTCAATCAGCCAAATTATCTTGTGGACATGATTCTCAACATTCTGTCCCTCAGACATTCTCATGCAAAATAGCTACTAGATATCTTATACCTAGCATTCCTGCTATGCTCACCATACAACTCTTACAGGTGAAGGAGGATCTCACTAGCACTCTGCATGTTCTCATGCTGCTTCTGCAGCTCATTACTCATAGAAGCAAGCATGTAACACTTGGCTCTCATATCATGCTCCTTCCACTTGTCCAAAGTATCATGTTCCTCTTGAGTGGCCTCTAGAGGTAAAGGACCAGGAACATTTGAGTCTAGAACATATCCTATATGTTCAAGGTTCAGGATAAGTTTCAAATTTCTAAGCCAATCAGAAATATTAGGTCCTGTCAACCTATTGTGATCAAGTATGCTCGCAAGAATATTGGATGGTGGTGGTTGTTGTGTGCTCATTATTATTAGAAGAATAACTGCAGAAAATAAGTAGATTAATTAGTAAATGTATCATGTAATTAACCAAAATTATTATGGTCTTTTAATCAAATTGGTCCTCCCACTAACTTAGCGAATCCTACACTTCCAAAGTAGGAAACGGAGAATCCTAGTTGGATGGATTTCTAGTGGGTGATTGAATTCTTATAGTCTTATTGATCATCCTCAGGCACATCCATTATTGAAATTACAATAAACTGTAAGTGAGCAACTCCTTGCCCATCACATCTCATGTGAGGTTCAATCATTTACGTAGCCCCTAATGCTCAAAATCTCAGGCACATCCATTATTAATGTATCTTGCATTAGTTAAGTTGATCCCATTGTCCTTCAGACATCCTCATGCAAAATAGCTGCCTAGATATCTCATACCTAACATTCTTGCTATGTTCACCATACAATTCTTGTAGGCAAAGGAGGATCTCACTTGTATATTGCATGTTCTCATCTTGCTTCTGTAACTCATTACTCATAGAAGCAAGCATGTAACACTTAGCTCTCATATTATGCTCCTTCCACTTGTCCAAAGTTTCATGTTCCTCTTGAGTGGCCTCTAGAGGTAAAAGACTAGGAACATTTGAGTCTAGAACATATCCTATATGTTCAAGGTTCAGGACAAGTTTCAAATTTCTTAGCCAATCAGAGAGATTAGGTCCTGTCAACCTATTGCGATCAAGTATGCTCGCAAGGATATTGGATGGTGGTGGTTATGGTGTACTCATTATTATCAGAAAATTAATTGCAGAAAATAATCAAATTAATTAGTAAATGTATCATGTAATTAACCAATATAATTATGGTTTTTTAATCAAATTGGTCCTCCCACTAACTTAGCAAATCCTACACTTCCACAGTAGGAAACGGAAATCCTAGGTGGATGGATTTCTAGTGGGTGATTGAATTCTTATAATCTTATTGATCATCCTAAGGCACATCCATTATTGGAATTACAATAAACTATAAGTGAGCAACTCCTTGCCCATCACATCTCATGTGAGGTTCAATCCTTTTACCTAGCCCCTAATGCTCAAAATCTTAGGCACATCCATTATTGATTTATCTTGCATTAGTTAAGTTGATCCCATTGAGCCAGTAAATATGCAAATAATTTTAATGTCCTCAGGTAAATCCATTATTGGGCACCAAACCATTTACATATTTACAACATTTCATGCTTAACAATTATTCTTAAGAAAATCTCTTAAATTAATTGCATCATATGCAAGTATTTAAAATTTCTTAAAATAATTACCTCAATAGAGGGCCCATGTTATAATTACTTTAATTATTCCATTTCTAACTTAATCATTTGTTTGGAAGATTTTGTGGTCGGCCTAATTACTATTATGGTCTCACTTTGCACATTATCCATTTAGCATGCATATATCATATACTTGCATACAATCCCATACATCTCATGCATTCATGGATAAACAATAAATATGGTATGATCATGGACTTTCTAAGGGATTCAATTCTAAGCCACCAAGAATTGAATCAGGGCATTCCTAAGTGCATTTCATTCATTCATTTTACAAGAGTTGCTGAAGGAGTACATAATCAACACTTGATCTTGAATTCCTCCCACTAGTCCCACCAATGCTCTTGACCTCCTTGATCTTCTTGCAATCCAATTACATAGTAATCCTTAGCATAACAAGGCGAATTTACAAGAACCAAATAAAAGAAATTATAACCCAAAAATATTACAATGTTTATAATACATGCCACCAAAATAAATTAAAATAAATTACAACCCAAAGAAAACATAAAAGAAATAAATCCAATCACATTGGTCTTTTATTGTCCATGATCATCCATCATGCATATCACTATTTAACAATTAAATAAAATATATATACAAAAATTAAATCGAATATCTCATATTCAACTTAAAAATCCATATTTGAATCTCATTCAAACAAATTTAAAAATTCAGATTTGAATCACATTCAAACAAATTTAATTGTGTGATTATAATTCTAATTAAACAATTTAAGTAGACATAGGCATAATTATGGACATCAAGCATACAACAATTGCATAATTGAAGACCAATACCATGCGCACCATGGTGGTGCTCAAACCATGTGCACCATGGTGCATAATCAAGCATGCCGCCACCTATTCTTTGCAACCAGCAATGAATCAATCAACTTTTGATCAAATCACACAATTAAATCAGATATTAAACAATATAAATGGCAAATATAGTGGCTCTGATACCAATTGAATGAGCGAAAGCATAAAAATTATTAGATTAGAACATTGAATTCAAAAATTTTCTTCTAGGGTCTCATGCATCATGCAAGATTCAATTTTTACCTATTGATTTCAATATTCAATTACATATTAATTCATTTAGACATGTAACAGATTCCATCTTAATCAACACCTACCTCCATATATAACTAGTAGGAGCCAACACATGCCCATATACCCATACTTAGTACAAGCATGAAAGCAGTATCAAACTCAAACCACCTATATACAAGATGACTGTGCTATCTCAGGTTTAAAGATTTTATGCACTGAGATGATTTATGACAAGGCATTGACAAGAGTAAACTCCATGTGCTTATCATAAATGTCACTGTTTCGGCCTACTTATCATGCATAAGTACCTATCATGTTTGCTATATGGCATGAGACTCACCATTCCATCTTATTTATATCTCATATAAATAACTTGGGAACAAACATTATTATAATCTTTCTGGATAAGTCATGTCCTTATTGTGAAGTATCCTCGATTGTGAACCAATTTATGATACTTTGTGCTAAAAATACTGTCACTCATATTCTTAACAACTTAAGAATAGAATTTCTAACGAAATATCAATGGATCTTTTCTATTACACATAAATATATTATGTAAACAGAAAAGTGAAAATACCTTTTATTAATAAAACATGTACAAGATATATACTAAATGATATGCTCTAGGGTATACTACTAACAATCTTCCACTAACACTAGAGCAATTCATTACAATACCTTAGACCCATCTTCTCAAGATGTCAGTCTAACTGAGCTTATGACATAGCCTTAGTAAATGGATCAACTAGATTTTCAACTAATGCTATTTTCTGCAAGGCTATATCGCCTCGCCCAACTATCTCTCTGATAATGTGATAGCGCCTTTCTATGTGTTTGGATTTCTGGTGAGATTGGGGTTCCTTAGCCTGTATGATTGCTCTATTATTATCACAATGGAGTGGAACTGCTGACTCAATGGAAGGAGAACTACTGCATGTTCTGTCATGAACTTCTTTATCCAAACAGCTTCTTTTATAGCATCTGATGCAGCAATATACTCAGCCTCGGTAGTGGAATCTGCAATCGTACTCTGTTTGAAACTCTTCTAACTGACTGCACCTCCATTACAAATGAACACATACGCAGAGGTATACTTTCTATCATCGATATCTGATTGGAAATCAGAATCAGTATAACTATCCAATTGCAAGTGACCACCTTCATAAATCAAGAATAAATCCTTAGTTCTTCTCAAGTACTTAAGGATATTCTTGACAGCTATCCAGTGTTCCAAACCTGGATTGGATTGATACCTACTAGTCAAACTAACAGCATATGCTATATCCGGCCTAGTATACAACATTGCATACATCAAACTTCCAATAGCTGAAGCATATGGAATCCTGACCATTTTATCTCTTTCTTCAAGTGTCTTTGGAGACATCTCTTTAGAAAGGTGAATACCATGTCTCACTGGTAACAATCCTCTCTTGGAATTAAGCATGTTAAATCTCTTTAACACCTTTTCTAAGTATAGACTTTGGGATAAACCAATTATTCTTTTCGCTCTATCTCTATAGATGCGAATCCTAAGAATATAGGTTGCCTCCCCTAAGTCTTTCATGGAGAATGTATTTGACAACCATACCTTTACAGCTGTCAACGTACCTGTATCATTACCCATCAACAAAATGTCATCCACATATAAGATAAGGAAAGTGACAACACTATCACTAACCTTCTTATATACACATGGTTATCCTCATTTTTAATAAAACCAAATGACTTAATGGCTTCATCAAAATGGATGTTCCAACTCCTCGAAGCTTGTTTCAACCCATAAATGGATCGCTTTAGCTTGCATACTTTGGAACCATCTTGGGATTCAAAACCCCTAGGTTGTTCCATGAAAATATTTTCCTCAATGTATCCATTGAGAAAAGCTGTTTTGACATCCATCTGCCAAATCTCATAATCATAGTATGCAGCTATTGCTAATAGAATCCCAATTGATTTAAGCATGGCAATAGGTGAGAAAGTCTCCTCATAGTCGATTCCTTGCCTTTGGCGAAACCCTTTCGCTACTAGCCTTGCTTTATAGGTCTCTACCTTTCCATCAGAACCAATTTTCTTCTTGAAAATCCATTTATTTCCTATAGGTACAATACCTTCAGGTGGGTCAACATGATCCCAAACTTGATTCTTATACATGGAATCAATTTCAGATTTCATAGCATCAATCCATTTTAAAGAATCTATATCTGATATAGCTTCTTCATAGATAAGTGGATCATCTCTATGATCTACTTCTTCATGAGTAGACAACTCTTATTCTTTTTCATGAAGAAAACCATATCTCACTGGTGGGTGAGATATCCTGATTGATCTGCGAGGAATAGCTGTAGATGCTTCATTAATCGATGTAGGTTGACTAGATGTATCTATATCCATCTGATCTGTTGGTTGGTCAGAATTCTCCAATTCTAACTCTATTTGCCTTCCTTTGCCTCCTTCTTGAATAAACTGTTGTTCAAGAAATATGGCATCTCTACTTACCACAACTTTTTGTGATGTAGGCAAATAAAAATAATATCCAAAACTATCTTTTGGATATCCAACAAATTGACCTTTTTCTGATTTGGTTTCCAATTTATCAGTGCTCAGCTTTTTAATATAAGCTAGACAACCCCAAATCTTAGCATGCTTAAGATTTGATTTTCTTCCATGCCATATCTCATAAGGTGTGGAAGATACTAATTTTGATGGAATCCTATTCAGAATATACAAAGCTAATTCTAATGCAAATCCCCAAAAGGAGATTGACATATCAGTATAGCTCATCATACTACGTACAATATCCAATAGGGTACGATTTCTCCTTTCAGATACACCATTCAGCTGTGGTGTTCCTGGAGGAGTCAGTTGGGAAACAATGCCATGTTCTTTCAAGTATTCATCAAATTCAATACTTAAGTATTCACCTCCACGTTCTGATTGAAGAGCTTTAATACTTTTTCCTGTTTGATTTTCTACTTCAAATTTAAATTCTTTAAACTTTTCAAAGGATTCATATTTGTATTTCATCAAATGCAAATACCCAAACCTTGATTTATCATCAGTAAAGGTAATAAAATAATGAAAACCACCTTTAGTCATTTCTCTAAATAGGCCACATACATCACTATGTATTAGCTCCAAAATATTTTTAGCTCTTAGCCCTTGTCTAACAAAGGGTGATCTGGTCATTTTGCCTTAAAGGCAGAATTCACAAGTTGTAGTAGGTTCAAACCCAATGAGGATAGAATCTCTATTTTCTCCAGTTTTGCAATCCTATCTTCTGCAACATGACCTAATCTTAAGTGCCAAATATATTTTGTACTTGAGTTGATTTTCAACATGGCATTGCATTCATTTAAATTACTTGCATTCAATTTGTGATTGTCATTATTATCCAAATAATAAAGACCATCATGCATATAACCCAAGCCAACATATTTATTTTCAAAATAAATATTGTAAACATAATCTGTGAACTGAAATTCATAACCATCTCTAGTCAAACTAGATATAGAAATAATGTTCTTAAAAGCATCAGGTATATATAAAATATTATTCAAACACAAACTATGTCCAGACATGTAAAAAGATTTAGACTTCGGATTGGCGATGTAACAGATTCCATCTTGATACAAATTGAATGCAAGTAATCTAAATGAATGCAATGCCAAGGTGAAAATCAACTCAAGTATAAAATATATTTGGCACTTAAGATTAGGTCATGTTGCAGAAGATAGGATTGCAAAACTGGAGAAAATGGGGATTCTATCCTCATTGGGTTCTAAACCTACTTCAACTTGTGAATCCTGCCTTCAGGGCAAAATGACCAAATCACCTTTTGTTGGACAAAGGCTAAGAGCTGAAAATATTTTAGAGCTAATACATAGTGATGTATGTGGCCCATTTAGAGAAATAGCTAGAGGCAGTTTTCATTATTTTATTACCTTTACTGATGATAAATCAAGGTTTGGATATTTGTATTTGATGAAATACAAACATAAATCCTTTGAAAAGTTCAAAGAATTTAAATTTGAAGTAAAAAATCAAACAGGAAAAAGTATTAAAGCTCTTTGATCAGATCATGAAGATGAATACTTGAGTACTGAATTTGATGAATACTTGAAAGAGCATGGCATTGTTTTTCCAGCTGACTCCTCCAGGAACACCACAGCTGAATGGTGTATCTGAAAGGAGAAATCGTACCCTATTGGATATGGTACGTAATATGATGAGCTATACTGATATGTCAATCTCCTTTTGGGGATTTACATTAGAATCAGCTTTGCATATTCTGAATAGGATTCCATCAAAGTCAGTATCTTCCACACCTTATGAGATATGGCATGGAAGAAAATCATTTCTTAAGCATGTTAAGATTTGGGGTTGTCTAGCTTGTATCAAAAAGCTAAACACTGATAAATTAGAAATCAGATCAGAAAAAGGTCGATTTGTTGGATATCCAAAAGAGAGTTTTGGATATTATTTTTATTTGCCTACATCACAAAAGGTTGTGGTAAGTAGAGATGGCACATTTTTTGAATAACAGTTTGTTCAAGAAGGAGGCAAAGGAAGGCAAATAGAGTTAGAATTGAAGAATTCTGACCAATCAATAGATCATATGGATATGGATCCATCTAGTCAACCTACACCTATTAATGAAACATCTACAGCTATTCCTCGCAGATCAACCAGGATATCTCATCCACCAGTGAGATATGATTTTCTTCATGAAGATGAACAAGAGTTGTTTACTCATGAAGAAGTAGATCATGGAGATGATCCACTTACCTATTAAGAAGCTATATCAGATATAGACTCTTCAAAATGGATTGATGCTATGAAATTCGAGATTGATTCCATATATAAGAATCAAGTTTAGAATCTTGTTGACCCATCTGAAGGTATTGTACCTATAGGGAACAAATGGATTTTCAAGAAGAAAATTGGTTCTGATAGAAAGGTGGAGACCTATAAAGCAAGGCTAGTAGCGAAAAGGTTTCGCCAAAGGCAAGGAATCGACTATGAGGAAACTTTCTCGCCTGTTGCCATGCTTAAATCAATTAGGATTCTATTAGCAATAGCTGCATACTATGATTATGAGATTTAACAAATGGATGTCAAAACAGTTTTTCTCAATGGATACATTGAAGAAAACATTTTCATGGAACAGCCTAGGGGTTTTGAATCCCAAGATGGTTCCAAAGCGATCCATTTATGGGTTGAAACAAGCTTCGAGGAGTTGGAACATCCATTTTGATGAAGCCATTAAGTCATTTGGTTTTATCAAAAATGAGGATGAACCATGTGTATATAAGAAGGTTAGTGATAGTGCTGTCACTTTCCTTATCTTATATGTGGATAACCTTTTATTGATGGGTAATGATACAGGTATGTTGACAGCTATAAAGGTATGGTTGTCAAATACATTCTCCATAAAAGACTTAGGGGAGGCAACCTATATTCTTGGGATTTGCATCTATAGAGATAGAGCGAAAAGAATAATTGGTTTATCCCAAAGTCTATACTTGGAAAAGGTGTCAAAGAGGTTTAACATGCTTAATTCCAAGAGAGGATTATTATCAGTGAGACATGATATCCACCTTTCTAAAGAGATGTCTCCAAAGACACCTGAATAAAGAGATAAAATGGCCAGGATTCTATATGCTTCAGCTATTGGAAGTTTGATGTATGCAATGTTGTGTACTAGACTGGATATAGTATATGCTGTTAGTTTGACTAGTAGGTATCAATCTAATCCAGGTTTGGAATACTGGATAGCTTTCAAGAATATCCTTAAGTACTTGAGAAGAACTAAGGATTTATTCTTGATATATGGAGGTGGTAACTTGCAATTAGATGGTTATACTGATTCTTATTTTCAATCAGATATCGATAATAGAAAGTCTACCTCTGGGTATGTGTTTATTTGTAATGGAGGTGCAGTCAATTGGAAGAGTTCCAAATATAATACAATTGCAGATTCCACTATCGAGGCTGAGTATATTATTGCATCAGATGCTGCAAAGAAAGTTATTTGGGTAAAGAAGTTCGTGATAGAACTTGTAGTAGTTCCTTCCATTGAGTCAGCAGTTCCACTCTACTGTGACAACATTGGAGCAGTCATACAGGCTAAGGAACCCCGGTCTCACCAGAAATCCAAACACATAGAAAGGCGCTACCACATTATCAGTGAAATAGTTGGGCGAGGTGATGTAGCCATGCAGAAAATAGCATTAGTTGAAAATCCAGCTGATCCATTCACTAAGCCTATGTCACAAGCTCAGTTAGACCGACATCTTGAGAAGATGAGTCTAAGATATTGTAATGAATGGCTCTAGTGCTAATGTGAGATTATTAGTAGTATGCCCTAGAGCATATCATTTAGTATGTATCTTATACATATTTTATTAATAAAAGGCATTTTCACTTTTCTGTTTACATAATATATTTATGTGTAATAGAAAAGGTCCATTGATATTTTGTTAGAAATTCTATTCTTAAGTTGTTAAGAATATGAGTGACAGTATTTCTAGTAAAAAGTATCATAAATTGGTTCACAATCGAGGATACTTCACAACAAGGACATGACTTATCCAGAAAAATTGTAATCATGTTTGTTCCTAAGTTATTTATATGAGATATAAATAAGATGAAATAGTGAGCCTCATGCCATATAACAAACATGATAGGCTCTTATACATGATAAGTAGGCCGAACCAGTGACACTTATGACAAGCACATGGAGTTTACTCTTGTCAATGCATTGTCATAAATCATATCAGTGCATATAATCTTTAGACCAGAGATAGCACAGTTATCTTGTATATAGGTGGTTTGAGTTTGATACTGCTTTCATACTTGTACTGTGTATGGGTATATGGGAATGTGTTGGCTCCTACCAGTTATATATGGAGATAGGTGTTGATCAAGATAGAATCTGTTACTCTAAGTAAATAGGGATAAAATCCTATGTTCATTTAATTGTTCTTGATGTTTCAAGTTCCAGGCTAGGACAGATAGATTTAAGCAGAAAAGAGTTTCTGATGAGAAAATCTTTTGAATCAAGAACTGAAATTAAAAGAGAACATAATATTCATAGCAAATGGAGTTTGACATAAACTATGACTCCAGCTCGAATTGGGATTTTGTAACAGAGAGATTCTAGTGCATGGTAACATATGATAAAAAGTTCATTTAAGGTATTCCTTATTACTAATTGAGTGGCCATGGCATGCTATGCTAGGTGTTAACCATGGTCTATAAGGTGCCTAAAATGATTTAGAGAAATCATTTATGGTAAGAAAGAGTTCTAATGATATTAAGAGTTAATATCATATCTTATTGCCAATTAGTTATAAAACTAGTGAGTCACACACATACACAAGTAATCACCAAGTTAAATGTGATTTAATTAACTAGTTAAAGAGTTTAATTGATTAATTAAATAGTTTTGGTTTGCAATTATATTGCAAAGTCCCTAGCATGGCTTGAAACTAAATCTAGGTTATTGGATGTATAGTATAAGTTAAATTTATATTTAAAGTATTTAAATATGAATTTAATTATGAGAAATTAATTAATACAGTTTAATTAATTAATTTATATTTAATATAAATTGATTAGAAGAAGAGAAATAATTATTTTGGGTTGAGAACTCAAAATTAAGACATAAGGGTAATTTAGTCATTTCACAGGGTGACATGTGGCACCATGAGATGGTGACACATGGCACTACACATAAGCTTGCCATATGTCTTCCAATCATGTAAGATGATCAAAGTCAAGATTAAATCTAGCTTTGACACTTGGCTTAATGTGATTAGGTCAATTAAATTTCTGAGCCAATCAGAAGATGACATGTAGCAAGGGTTTTAAGTGGTGACCTAGCTATATAACGGAAAGGATGAAAGAACAAAATAAGCAATCTGCCATTCTCTCATATGTGCCGCCACCTTTGAGCCTCTCTTCCTCTCTTCTTCTTTATCTCTCATCAATTCAAAGAGAATTACCAATATTCTCTTGAATTAAAATTGCTAGAAATCATTTCTAGTGTCCTGTATACATCTACAACCTCTCTAAAGGCAAATCCCTATTTTCTAATTGGTTGGCAAGGCTTTAGAAGCTATTCAAGGGGCTGCCATTGGTGATCTTAGTGTGGACAAGCTAGAGGGACAACATCTAGGGTCCTAGGTGCTTCACAAAGTACCAAACACAACTACAGTGCATCAAAAGATTAGTGTACATGTTTTTGATTTAATCTAGGGTTCTAATGAATTAATCTGTTAATTCTAAAATCTTAAATGACAAATATAGATTCAAATACATATTAAAAGAGTTTTAATATGCAATTCAATATTGAAATCAATAGGTAAAAATTGAATCTTGCATGATGCATGAGACCCTAGAAGAAAATTTTTGAATTCAATGTTCTAATCTAATAATTTTTCATGCTTCCGCTCCTTCAGAGACTTAGGGGAAATATGATGAGAAAATAAGGAATTGAAGCTTGAAAAGGGAAAAAAATGGTGGAAGAGAGTTTAGGAATGGTGGCCGGCCAAAGAAGGTTGAAGAAGACAATTTATTTTGTTTTTAATTCCACTTTTGTCTCTTATATAGAGATAATTATCCATAATTATTTTTAAATATTAAAAATTATAACTTTAGTTACATCATGATGATGTCATAGTTCCTATTTAAATTTGTATTTCTTTTCTTTTATTCTTTCTACTACACATCTCTTCATTTTTAATTTTTTTTCAATATTTTAATTTTCTATATTTTAATAGATCTTTAGACCAAGAGTCACTCCTAAGGGTGAATTGACAATTTTGCTCTTTATCGGTCTGATCCGTTTTTCCAATAGCACTAGGTTACTTCCTGAACTCTGATTCAATTTTTCGAACTAGTTCTCTATTCTTTTATGTGATTTTCACATTACCATTAACTTTGCAATTATCCCTAGGCCTGGGTCGTCATAGGGTCCCATACGAAATGAGGGTAGCGACTGAACTCACAGTCACTTCCCGATTTAGTCACCCATCGCTGTGGCCTCGGCTCATTTAACCCATTATGCCTTGTTTTCTTTATTTCCTTTTTACCTTTATGTAATTGCTATTTATCTTTATTTATGGCTTTTTTAGGTGACTTAATTATGGTTCTAAACATTCTAACTGTCCTGATAGACATCAGTCGTCGGAACAGTAGAATGTACGGAACTGTTCAATGTGAGGGTGTTACATGCATAGCAAGGAAAAGAAAAGCATAATTTTTATTCAAGAATTACACGGACCTCTAACAAGGAGCATGTCATAGGTCAAGTGGAAAAAAACTACTACTAAAGATTTTTAATCTGAGAACGACATGGACCACGACACAGGGTGTAACACCCTCACTGTAGTCATTCCGTACATTCTATTGTTCCAGTGACCGGTGTCGGTCCAGAGAGCTAGAACATCTGAAAAAATATTTAGAATAGAGTAAAGAGTCATAAATAACTCAAATATTAATAAGAAAAATTTAGAAAAAATTTTAGAAATAAAATACAATCAAGTTAAATGAGCAGGTGCCCTAGCGATGGGTAACCCAGTGGGAAGTTGTGGTCTTTGCAGCTAGGAGCCCTAAACCCAAGGAAAAATTCACGAAATAATTTTTGGGACTCCAGAGAAGAGTCATTGAGGTTTTGATGGCATTAGAATGCCAAGAAAAGGCTTAGAAAATTTTTTCGATCGGTACAGACTATTTTGGCTCAATAAGCCAAACGGAGGGCATTTTGGTCATTTTGTCTTCAGAGAAAATTTTTGACCGACTTGTCCAGTTAAGTAAATAATTATTATGACATAAAATGTGAAAAAATATTGTTAAAAATTGATTTGAAAATGAGTAGGAAAGAAAAGAAAAAGAAAATGAATTAAATGGAAAATATGACATCACATGATGTCATTAGTTAGGTCTCCACCCAATCACATTGTGACACATACTTAAAAAACCTTATTAAAAGAGATAAAAATGAGTAAAATGAGAAAACCAAATCTGATTGTCTTCCTCAACTAGCCACACCACCATGGAAGAGTTTTTCTTCCATTTTTTCAAGCTTCCAAGCTTGAATTCCCACCCTTTCTCACCATAAAAACCCTAGATCACTTCAATAAAAATTGATCCCACATCTTGAGGAAGATAGTAGCAGCCAAGAAGTGAAAGGAAATTGAAGTTTAGGCAAGGGCAAGTTGGACACAAGTGAGGTTAGTGCTATATCTCTCCATTTTTCTCTTTAAATTTGAAGTTAGGTATATGGATTTAGTTAGAAATTCATGAAATTAAAAGAACATATCCATGTATGGACCAATTAAAATTTTTGGCAGCCTTAGTGATGGAAGTGTAGATGAGTTTTGAATGAATTTAAGTTGTATATGGGTGGTCTTGAACATGAGTATGAGACTTAAACATCATTAAGTATGTTGAATTGATGTATGTGCATGAATGGATATTTGAAATTAGGATTTTGAGCTATATTAGGGTTTGACCATATTGATGGTAAATGGAAGTTCTAATGGTCAATTAGTGACCATTTGGCTAAGTATAATGAGGAATTAAAGTGAATGGCAGCTTGGAATTTGAGGTTGGGTGTGCTGCTTTGTGTGCCCTGCAGCTCTGCATGTGAGTCCAGCAAGTTTGGATAGCTATAACTTGAGTTGTGTAGGTTCAATTGGTGCAAGGTAAATTGGACATGAAACTAGACACATAATGGCACAACTTTGATGAAGGAACCCTATCCAGAAACTAAACATAGGATGCCCTAAAAATTGACCAAATCTGGATAACACACATTCTGCCTGGGCAAAATGACCAAATGAAACAATGTTCATTCATTTGGTCATAACTCACTATAGAAATGTCCAATTAACCTGGAATTTATATCAATAGAAATTAGATAATTTAGGACAACTTTCATAAAGGACACAACTCCAAATTTTGACCAAAACTTAATGAAATTACCCACCAAACTCAGGACACCAAAACTGCCAGAATGGATTATGCCCAGAAATTCTAGGTACTGCCCTATCCGGCCAGTTATGGTAAAATGGCTATAACTTGAGCTACAAAACTCCAAATAGAGTGATTCAAAAAGGAAATTAAAGGAGACACATAAAGGAACAACTTTTATGAAGAAAGTTTTATCAAATTGTTATTGTAGCAAAGTCCAATGGAACAGTGAATTTGGACTTCAAATTTTGAAAATTTGAAATAAAACCTAGGAGGCTAGGAATTGAGTTTGGCAATCAATGCCAACAAAAATAAAATACAAAATATAGTATATTGGTGAAGTTAGGCTCCACAAATTTATTATAAATCAAAAAGTCAACTTATGAATGAAGATGGTCAATGAATAGTAACCACTAAAATATGTGAATGGTAAAGTTGAGTAACCCCAATGATATAGGAAAGGGGTATGATAAATTAAAAAGCTATTATAATGGTTAATATATAGATAATATAAATAGTTGATTTAAATTTTTGGAATTGAGTGACACTAGAATTTAAGGAAACTTAGCTAAATTTGAAATCCATGAAACATTCATGGACTACTTGAAATATGAATAATAATGCACCTAAATTATGAAAAAAAAAAGATAGTTAGGGCTTATGCCTCTTTTTGTAGCTAAAGATTTATACTTTGCATAATTAATGGCATATGAAAAACAAAAAGAATGTTTTGAGTATAATGGTACATGAACACCATTGTTGTGAATTGAGATCAAGAATGAATGATGTAAGGAATGTATGAATTATGATGAATGCAAAAACTATATAGAATTGTGATTTAGAAATTTATACTTCTGCTAAGAACAAAATTAAAACGTTATAAATTATAATTGAAACTTATAATGAAATAATAAAATAAGAAGACATATTAATATTTAATGGTACTTATGTGCTCATGTATTGCTTAGACACGTGTGTCAAATTGGATAGATTGGCATGCCAATAGGGTATTATTTTAGCAGTACTGCGAAAGGCTTTATGCCTGTATTCATAGCTTTATGCCCGCATTCATGGCTTTATGCCCGCACTCATGGCTTTTATGCCCGATTATGTATTATCATGACTTTTTAGCCATTCTGACTGCATACGTGGTTGACATTTTACGTCTTATAGTATGATGGCCCGAGGCACCATGGTGTCCAGTGCCAACGACTCGTTATCCAGTTTAGTCAGCCTGTCATAGGTTACTTGGGCAGTGAAATATATTAAAATAAGTTAAGAATATTAGCAACTAAAAATATTAGCAATTAAATAAATGAGTAAGAATATTTAAAATAAATTAGATTAGTTATTTGGCAAAAAGAATTGAAATGAATTGGAACGATATTAAAATTTAATTATTATGAAAAAATTAAGCGCTTCTTAAGAGAAATAAATTAGAACAAAGGATAGTTAATACTAGAAGTATTATATGAAATTAGATTGAATTCTAGAGTATCCAAATTTTAATCCATTTTTTTTCATTGTATATTATTTTCTTGTTATATTATTGCACCACTAAGCAGCAATACTTAGCGCGATGGATTTGTTTCCTCGCGCAGGTACTGAAGGTAAAGCCCAACGAATATTAAATAGAGATTTTGGAGTTCTGATTTGCAGAAGTGTCTGAAGTATTCAAGATTGTCACCTCCTCAGCAATGCATGTGGATAGGGCCCATATAGGTCATAATTTGTATATTGTATAAAATGCTTAGTTATAGTATTGTAATGTAAATTATGAAAATGTAATTAATAGGTATGTGATGTGAATTAATAAATTGGTTAATTCATATGTGATTAAATTATATATCATGTAAATTAATGAAGATTGAAAATTTTCATTTATGAGTTGAGCATGAATGGGAATGTATGGAAATGGATATGAATGAAATTGTATAGATTTGAATATGGAATTGAAATATATAGATGATGCATGAAATGATGAGATTTTTTATTTTAAAATATTGTTGAATTCCAAACAGGTGAATAGTAAAACACGTCAAACGATAGTAAAATAGGGGAAACTCCATTAGTTTCTCCATCGAAAAATAATTGATATTAAAAGATAATAACTTGAAAATGATTAAAGGAATAAAGTAAGATAAGATAGGGTGTTCAGGCACCGAGTGTGACATGCCTCGCTCGGCTACACTGTAGTCGGGTGAGGGGTGTCACACGGGGCTTGTTGTTTGACACAGAAAAATGCTAATTTGGCAATTTTTTTTGCACATGACCTACTTTTGCACCGGTCATCCATTACTCTATTTTAACCTTTTCTAGGGTAAATGCTAAGCATATAAATACATATTATTCTCATATTTGTTTATAAGAAGTAAGAAGGATAAGAAAAGAACATAAAGGAAGAAGAAAATGACTCATCTTGGATTTCTTTTGCAGAGTGACATCTCAGCTGGGTTTTTCAGAGATTTTGGATTTTTTTTATCTAGTTTTTTCTATTTTTCAGTTTATATGATGTTTATTTTTTTCGTTTTGATAGTTTTCATTATAAATATCATTATGAGTGAGTAATTTCTTTTAGATTTCAAACTTGGAATGTAATTTATTGAATTAATTTATATATTTGGATTGGTTTTATCCAAATTTATGAGTTTTGATTCATCTTCTGTCACTCCTGTTGCTGCTACTGAGAGTTCTACTGCCATCACCATGAGTGATCTTAAGGCACTATTCAAATAGGTTATCTCTTCTAATTCCCCTGCTGCCATGTCTGCCACTCTGGGTAATTCTTATTGGCTTTTTGACTCTGCATGTTGTAATCATATGACCACTAATCTTAAATTCTTATCTTCTGTAAAACCTGTATCTTCCTTACCACCAATCTATACTGCAAATGGTACTAAAATGAACATCACACATACTGGTCATGTGTCTACCTCAAATCTTCATCTCCCTGACACCTATCATATCCATAATTTGGCACTCAATCTTATTTTTGTTGGTCAGTTGTGTGAAAAAGGACTAAATGTTATTTTTTCTCCCCATGATGTCCAGGTACAGGATCCAAAAACGGGACAGGTTCTTGGGATGGGTAGCAGAGTGGATTGATTATTTGAGCTTGTATCTTTACATCTTCCTTAGAGACTTGTGTCTGCAGCTACAATACGCAATTCCTCCATTCACTAATGGCATCTTTATCTTGGTCATGCCTCTGCTAGTAAAATTCAACTTTTAATTTCCCATGGATTATTAGGATCTACTAAATTTGAGTCATTTAATTGGTTAAATTATCAACTTGCAAAGAAACCTGCATTGTCTTTTTTCTCATAATAATGCTACTTCAGATACTCCTTTTGGTTTAATTCATTCTGACATTTGGGGTCCTTTTCCTATTTCTTCAATAAACAGTTTTTGTTATTTTGTGATATTTATTGATGATTATTCTCGGTTTACTTGGATATATATTTTTTTGAAACATCGATTTGAGTTATCACAAATTTACATCACATCTGCAAAAATGATTAAACCTCAGTTCTCTTGTGACATTAAAATTCTCCGAACAGATAATGCCATGAAATATCGGGATTCTTCTTTACTTCAATTTCTTAGTCAACAAGGCACCATTGTTCAACGTTCTTGTCCTCACATCTCTCAACAGAATGGGTGAGCCAAATGCAAGCATTGCCATATTCTTGATTCTGTCCGTACTCTTCTTATTTCTGCCTTATGTCCAGAAAAATTTTGGAGAGAAGCAGCTCTTGATATTGTTTATATTATTAACTGTCTTCCTACCTTGGTTCTTCATAATTTATCTCCTTTTGAAAAGTTGTTTGGACAACCTCCTGACTATTCTATCCTTAAACCTTTTGGATGTGTTTCTTTTGTTCTTTTATAACTTCATGAACATACCAAATTAGAACCCCCGTGCTCGTCTATATTGTTTTCTTAGTTATGGCATTGAACACAAAGGGTATCATTATTGAGATCCTGTTTCTAATAAGTTACGCATCTCTCGTCATGTTACCTTTTGGGATAATACTATATTCTCTTCTCTTTCCAAATTTTATCACTCTATCAATACTGACTCTCTATTTTTCACTGACTCCTTTAAAGAGCTGTTTCCAAGTCCTAATCCAGGTGATTTTGATGTGCTTAATACTAGCCCAACTCCACCTGCCCCTGTTGAACCTGCACCTACTGTTGATCCAGTACCTACACCTACTTTGATCCAGTACCTGCGCCTGCATTTCCTCCTAATAGTACTCTTTGTCGTTCTACCCGTGTAAGAGAAACTCCTCATTATCTTTTTGATTTTCACTGTTACTCTACTATTGCAACCCTTTATGAGCCTCGTTCTTATCGTGAGGCAAGTACTGACCCTCTTTGGCAGCAAGCTATGACTGAAGAACTTCATGCTTTAAAGAAAACTCATACTTGGGATTTAGTTGATCTTCCACCAAATAAGACCCCTATTGTTTGCAAATGGATTTACCAAATCAAGACCCATTCTGATGGAACTATTGAACGCTACAAAGCTCGCTTAGTAGCCAAAGGGTACACTTAAGAGTATGGTGTCAACTATGAAGAAACTTTTGCTCCAATGGCATGATTAACATCTGTTCACAGTCTCTTAGCTATTGCTGCAGTTCGTAAATGGAAACTTTTCCAGATGGATGTCAAAAATGCTTTTCTTCATAGTGATTTAACAGAAGAGGTTTATATGCATCCTCCTCCTAGTTATCATTCTCCTCATTAGGTCTGCAAACTTTGGCGAGCCTTATATGGAATAAAACAAGCTCCTAGGGCCTGGTTTGCCAAATTTAGTTCCACTCTTGCTCAACTTGGTTTTTTCTCTAGTCCACATGATTTTGCATTATTCACTAGCCGAACTGATAGTGGTATTGTTCTTCTGTTGCTTTATGTTGATGATATGATAATAATATGAGATGATTCATTTGGTATTTTAGAGTTACAATATTATCTCAATCAGCATTTTGAAATGAAAGACCTGGGTTCTCTCAGCTATTTTTTGGGTCTTGAAGTTTCTTAAAATTTTGATGGCTATTATCTCTCTCAAGTCAAGTATGCATCCGACTTACTTTCTTGAGCAAGCATCACTGATAGCAAAATAGTATTGTCACGACCCAACCTATTGGCCAGACCGACACTAGGACCTAGGTTGGCCTAAAGCCCCCGAGGCCTGTAGTAAGCCTAACTATTCCTCAACCCAACTCTAAGGCCCATTTGAGCCCAATTTCAAGAATTCAATCGGACAAAGTTCAGTCATAAAATGGACTATTTAATGGGGAGTTTTTGACTCATCCGACCTGTAAACACAATATATAATCATCTGGGAAGCTCAGCTCACCCTCCACATAATCATAATGCCATAAAAATAAATAAGAGCTTGGTTCCCTCATCCAATCCAACATACATGCATTTAATAAGTTTACAGGTCCAACATGGCCATGATATTACAGACCCAAATCAAATAAATAGTTCTAACACATGCGAAAATTCTAGGAGTTAACAAAATTATACAAATGTTACAGACATTAATAGACAACCTGTGAGGAAGAAAAGCAGGTTAACCACAACAATAATCCTCCTGTAGCCTGGGAAAATAATTGAACAGGAGTAAGCGTTCGACTCAGAGAGTAAATATCAATTTTAACCATAATCTCTATAGCTATCTAAAGCTAATGCACCCTGTAGAGTGAAATACAACACCATCATAAATTTCATACAAATCATATAAAAAATGCAATTTGGAGCACTCACACACCCGATAATGTCAAACAATACATATATGGGAGCTGATCCCCTATACAGCCCTCTTAATCTAACCTCTGCCAGCGAAGATCTCAAGCCGGACTTTCGCTTAATAAACCAAATACGGGGTCCCAGCAAAGAACTCAAGCCGTGTCTATCCCGAAGGACCGGATCCCAGCGAAGATCTCAAGCCGTGTCTACCCGTACTGTCCATATCTAACACCATACCACACGCACGCCAACGCATGCACACCACTCCAAATTACCACAAATAACACCCATGGCAATCCATCAATTAAGAATGCAATATAAAATGTGCCTAGTATTTAACTACATAGACACATACATATACGTGATGCATGAGCATGCTTGAACATATAATAACATCGAAATTATAATTAAAATTAATATTTTACTCACAGATTCAATCGAAGTCACTGTGGCGGCTGGGCGGAGGAGGAAGGCTGTCCCGGCTCACCTGACAATTTTATTACAATTATTTAATAAATTTGACTCAATACAAACTAAGAAAAGACCAAAGATATCCTAAGTCGCGTCGAAAATCCGACAGAGTCTCCCCTATACCTAGGACCTACCCAACCTATAAAAGGGCTTAAAACGCACTTCTATATCCACAAACCATGCACCCACAACTCAATCATATCACACAGCCCCTCCTAGGCCCATCCAAACAGTCATTAATCATAATATGTAAAATTGTAGTTTAGTCTTTATAATTAACCCTTTTGCAAAAACTATCCAAATGAGATCTAAAAATTCTAAAACTTTGCCCCGCAGTCCTTAGCAACATTACTAAGCTAATGCAAAAGGAATCATAATTTTCCGAGCTACCATGAATATTTTATGGATTTTCAATCCAATTCAAGCACTTGACAATTAAGAAAAAGCAAGGTTCGGGTTTACCTATGCTGATTCCTACCTCGGGAATGCGCTCGAGACGTCTGACAAAAGTGGGGTAACCAAAATCTCGACCTAATTCTGAGACTTTTTCGGTAGCCTGTCTGTCTGGCCGGAAATTCACAAATCCGGACAACTGTCGAATTTTTACGAATTGAAAGTACCTACACGAAGCCCACAACACGGGGGTTAGCATATAATTTTTACGAAAATTTTTTAAGCTCATTTAATGCTCGAAAAAATACTACGAAGTTTCATGGGATCCACCGAAAAATGATGTAGAAAAATTTTGAAATTTATATTACCGCGAAGCTCTCGACGAGTGGAGCACTCCGGTACTCTCCATTTTCTCGTGGGGTTCACGGTTTGCAAGAAATCTAGCCCAAAATTCGAAATGAGCTAAAACTTTCCGGACAAAAATTGGGCAAACTGCTTGATGGATTTTGGTGTTCTTGGTGTCTATGGAAAGCTCTCGAGGTGTAGAAGAAGTTTGACACATGACCCAGTCTGATTGGTGGCCGGATCGGTCGAATTTTGGCCGGGAAGGTGAGGCATCGCTCGCGCGTAGGGAAGGATTTTGGTTGGATCCATTTGGAGCGCTGGCCGGTGGTGGCGAAAGGCTGGGGTGGCGCGCCGGCTGGAGAGGCGGCAGCGCCGCGTGGGGAGGAGGGAGGAGAGAGAAAATGGGAGAGAGAGGTAGAGGGACGGGAACGTGCGGGGAAGGGAAGAAGAAGAAAAGAAAAGGCCGGTCCGATTCGACCAGTTCGATCCGATCCAGTTCGATTTGGTCGATCCGATTCAAGATACAAAATTTTGAATTTTTACTCTGCCTTGGGACCGAAATGAGGCCCAAAAATTTCGAAAAAATTCTAGAAAACTCAGAAAAATTCTTAGAGTCCAAATATATTTTTAGTTTTGCCATGTGGTCTTTAAATTAATTTTTAAAAATCATCAAAGTTTTTATTTTCAGAAAATCGAACTCGATTTCTAAAATCGAAAAAATTTCAAATAATGTTTCAAAATTTAAATAAAATAAAATATTAATATTTGCCCACAAAATAATAAATTTAAAAATTAGGGGTGTTACAAGTATCAACCTCGATGGAGCTCAATTGCAAACTTACACCTCTTGATGGCACTCCTCTTGATGATCCTACTTTATATCGACATTTTGTTGGGAGTCTTGTTTATCTCACAGTTACTCGACCTGATATTTCATATGTTGTTCATCTGGTCTGCCAGTTTATGTCTGCTCCTCGCTCAACTCATTTCTCTGCAATACTTAAAATCCTTCGTTATATCAAAGGCACTCTTTTTCATGATTTGCACTTTTCTTCTACCTCCTCGCTAGTATTATCTGGCTACTCTGATGCTGATTGGGCTAGTGCTCTGACAAACTGTCTCTCTACAACTGGTTATTGTTTCTTCTTAGGTGATTCTCTTATCTCTTGGCGTAGCAAAAAGCAAACTGTTGTTACACATTCTAGCACAAAATCTGAATATCGTGCTCTTGCTGATGCTACATCTTAATTCCTTGGTTACAGTGGTTATTAACTGATTTGGGTGTCATTCATTCTTCTACCACGATGCTTCATTGCGATAATAGAAGTGTTATACAGATTTCTCATAATGATTGTCACGACCCAACCTATGGGCCGGACCGGCACTAGGACCTGGGCCAGCCTAAAGCCCCCGAGGCCCGTAGTAAGCCTAACTATTCATTAATCCAACTCTAAGGCCCATTTGGGCCCAAATTCAAGAAAACAAATGGACAGAGTCCGGCCATAAAATGAACTTTCCAACGGGGAGTTTTTGACTCACCCTACCTGTAAACACAATATTTCATCAATTGGGGAGCTCAGCTCACCCTCCACATACTCATATTGGCATAAAAATAAATGGGAGCTCAGCTCCCTCATCCAATCCATTAAACATGCATATAATTTTACAGGTCCACATGACAATTTATATTACAGACCCGGATCATTTAAATATTTCTAACACATGCGAAAATTCTAGGAGTAAATAAAATTACAAAACTATTGATAAACAACCTGCGAAGGAGAAAAGCAGGTTAACCACAATAAAATCCTCCTGTAGCCTGAAAAATATTGAACAGGAGTGAGCATTTGACTCAGAGAGTAAAATATCAATTTTAACCATAATCTCTATAACTATCTAGTACTAATGCAACCTGTGGAGTGAAATGCAACAGCAACAACATTTTCACATCATAACATCAAAAAGGTAATTTGGAGCACTCACGCACCCTGTAGCATCAATCATAATATATGGGAGCTGATCCCCTATACAGCTCTCTTAAATCCAACCTGGTGCCAGCGAAGAACTCAAGCCGGACTTTCGCTTAATAAACCAAATCGAGGGTCCCAGCGAAGAACTCAAGCCGTGACTACCCCTCGAAGGATCGGGTTCCCAGCGAAGAACTCAAGCCGTGACTACCCGTCCTATCCATAGTCCACACCACATCACACGCACGCCGACGCACGCACACTGCTCCAAATTACCACAACAACATCATGGCACTTTAACAGTTATCAATGCATCATAAATCGTGCCTAGAGTTTAACTACATAAATATATGCATATAAGTGATGCATGGGCATGCTGAACATATAATAATATCGAAATTACAATTAAAATTAATATTTTACTCACAGACTTGACGGCAATCACTGTGGCGGCTGGGCGGAGGAAGAAGGTCATCGGCTCACCTGACAATTATATTACAATTATTTAATACAAATGACTCAATACAAATTAAGAAAAGACCCAATACGTCCTAAGTCGTGCCGAAAATCCGGCAGAGTCTCCCCTATACCTAGGACCTACCCAACCTGCAAAAGGGCTTAAAACACACTTCGATACTCACAATCCATATATCCACAACTCAATCACATCACACAGCCCCTCCTGGGCCCATCAAATCAATCATCCATCACAATATCTAATATATCAATATAGACCTTATAATTGACCATTTTTGCAAAAGCGCCCAAATAAGCTCTAAAAATTCTAAAACTTTGCCCGCGGTCCTTAGCAATATTACTAAGCTATTGCAAAAATAATCATAATTTTCTAAGATACCACGAATATTTTACGGATTTTTAATCCAATTTAAGCAATAGAAAATTACCTAAAAACAAGGTTGGGTTTACCTTTGCCGATTCCGACTTGAACGCGCCGACGTCGACAATGGGGCTAGCCAAAACCTCGGTCCAATTCGAGACTTTTCCTAGCAGTGCATGGGCCGAATTTCACTGATCTTGGCCAATCGCCGAATTTCCGCGAATTGAGGATCCCTACACGAAGTCCAATCATCATATATAAAATCAGGGGTGTTACATTCTTCCTTACAGAAAATTCGTCCTCGAATTTTACACAAGGCAGAATAAAGTACATGATTACACATTGAACAGATAAGGGTACTTGCTACGCATGTTCCGTTCTGACTCCCAGGTGCACTCTTCCACTGACTGGCTCCTCCACAAAACCTTAACCATAGGGATCTGTTTTGATCTTAGCTGTCTCACTTGGTAGTCCACTATGGCTACAGGTTGCTCCTCAAATGTCAAGTTCTCTTTTAACTCTATTACATCTGGTTGTAGTACATGAGAAGGATCTGGAATGTATTTTCTGAGCATGGAGATGTGAAACACGGGATGAACGTGAGAAAGATTGGGTGGTAGCTCCAACCGGTAGGCAACTGCTCCAACTCTATCAGTAACCTCAAAAGGTCCGATATACCGAGGTGCCAACTTGCCTTTCTTTCCAAACCTCATGACTCCCTTCATTGGAGAAACCTTCAGGAATACATAGTCGCCCACTGCAAACTCCACATCCCTCCGTCTGGGGTCTGCATAACTCTTCTGCCTACTGAAAGCTATTTTCAGTCGTTCCCTGATTAAAGGAACTATCTCTGAAGTGTTCTGCACTAGGTCTACATCATGCACCTTCGCTTCCCCCATTTCCGTCCAACACAGAGGAGACCTACACTTTCTTCCATATAGTGCCTCATAGGGTGGCATCCCTATGCTGGAGTGATAACTGTTGTTGTAGGCAAACTCCACCAAAGCTAGCTGCTCATCCCATTGACCTCCAAAATCCAAAACACTCATGCGAAGCATGTCTTCCAGTGTTTGGATTGTCCTTTCGACCGTCCGTGCATCGAGGGTGGAAAGCCGCATCAAGTTCAAGCGTGTGCCAAGTGCCTCCTGCAACTTTCTCCAAAACCGAAGTGAATCGGGCCCTCGCCGATATTATGGAAGCCGGAACTCCATGCAATCTGACTATTTCTCGAATGTAGAGCCGAGCGTACTGTGCCACATAATATATAGTCTTCACAAGCAAGAAGTGAGCTGATTTGGTTAGGCGGTCTACAATTACCCATATCGAATCATATCCTCGCGTGGTACGAGGTAACTCAGTCACAAAATCCATAGAAATCATTTCCCACTTCCATTATGGGATAGGGAGCTCTTGCAACTTCCCTGATGGTCTCTGGTGTTCAAACTTCACCTTCTGACAAGTCAAGCACTTGGACACAAAGTCTGCTATGTCTCTCTTCATGCCATTCCACCAATAGCTATCTTTCACATCATGGTACATCTTGGTGGAACCTGGGTGGACATTGTACAGTGTATAGTGTGCCTCTCGCATGATTTCATCTCTGAGATTGTCCACATCGGGCACACATATCCTAGAACCTTGCACTAGAGCACCATCATTGGCAAATCCAAACTCACCACCTTCACCTTGCTGTATTCTTTCTATGATCTTCATTAATTGTTGGTCTCTGTGTTGGGAAACTCTAACTCTATCTCGCAAGTCTGGCCTCACTGAAAAATGAGCCAACAAGACCCCCTCATCTGAAAGATCTAGGATTAAACCTTGATCCATCAACTCATGTACTTCCTGAATCAACGGTCTCTTCTCTGCTGAAATGTGCGCCAAACTGCCAGAAGATTTTCTGCTTAAAGCATCTGCTACTACATTGGCCTTCCTAGGGTGGTACTGGATGGTGCAATCATAATCTTCCAGAAGCTCCATCCATCTCCTCTATCTCAAGTTTAAATCCCTCTGTTGGAAGATGTACTTCAAACTCTTATAGTCGGTGTATATCTCGCACACTTCACCATACAGGTAGTGTCTCCAGATTTTTAGTGCAAAGACTACAGCCGCCATTTCCAAATCATGAGTGGGATAGTTCTGCTCATGCCTCTTCAGCTGCCTTGAAGCATAAGCCACTACTTTTCCATTTCGCATCAAAACACACCCTAGGCCAACTCTAAAGGCGTCACAGTACACGGTGTATCCTTCACCGCTCATAGGTAGTGTTAACACAGGGGCAGTGGTTAGACACTCCTTATCCTCATCATTATAACTGACTCTATCGAGCTCTCTTCCTGTCCTTTGCATCTTATCCACTTCCCTTTTCCTATTTTTGGTATTGTTGGTATCTTTTCAACCTGCTGTACTTATTCCTTAATTTTAGTCCTATCTCATCCTTACACCTTTTCCTTCAAAGATGTCTATCCCATCATCAACTTTAACTTTCTTTTTATTTCTTAGTCTTATCTTGATTACTCGTTTCATTACTTCAAGAATTCTAACCCTATGATTTACTCCTACCAGCACATTCTTCACCTTATGTAACACTTATAATTACCCATAGAAAATTTTTCTTGTATCCCCTTTTTTCCAACTTAACTATCAGAACATTATCATTCCCTACCAGCCTTAGTAGGAAATTGCTTATCCTGGATGAATATGAGCCCCATAAACTATAAGTTCCATCTGAACTAACACGGCTGTAGGAAATATGCGTCATGCCTTAATTCTAAATAAGATACTTCACGTGTTTATTCTCCTTAATATAATCACATATACTGCCCACAACTTTCCAAACTTCAATCTCAAATTACCCATTAGCAATAATTTCATCTATTGAAACTCATCCACAATTAGTATTTCCTCCAGCTCATAGTTTAAAACAGTTGCAAGCCTTAGTAGCTAACTCAATTTAACTCATGTCATTACTCTGTTCGTCCTTTCATACTTAATACTAGGTATGTACTTACTGTCATTCTCATATCAGGAAATTATGTATGAATTTGTGCCTACCAAACTCTCAATAACTAGGTCTCCTTGACTCAGTTTCTGTTCCTTATATAACCTTCTAAAACCAAAAGCACAAGCTAAACTTGAAAAGAAAGAAAAATATCCTCTTATATTCAACTACGCCAATTGTCCATATAATAACGTTTAACCTATGTTTCTTGGTATTTCTCTTCAAATTTCATCCTCTTAGCACAATTGTGCTCTACCTATAAGATATCATCTGCATGAACACTTTACCGTACCATTGTCCTTCCTGACATAATATTTTATAATTTATTAACTTTACTTATACTCGACCAATGATTCATATCTATCATCGTTTATATTGTGCCATTAACTTTTGTTGATTCCTGAAAGATTTCTCTCACTAATAAATTCTTCCAACACCAATTCCACCCTTATCTATGGTCATTAATTTGATCCTTGAACTTTCTAGTGATTTATAACCACCCAGACTTGTCACTTTTCGTTCTACTCCTACTGTTGTTCTGTCGTTATTGCTTCACTGCAAAGTGATTCGGTTGATCACACTAAAAATGTTTGCCTAACATTCATAACGAACCTCTAACTACCTTCTCACTATCTCAAAAGTCTAACCTAAAGCTTATGTGTCATTATCTATAATTCTTTCCACTCATCATACCTATTTGATCCCTTAGATTGACCTTTATTCAACTTACTACTTACTAACTTCGTTTTCTCTACCTAATTAGGTAGTTCGCAATACCATCGTACACCTTCTAGCATTTACTCATTATTATGTTATTCCATACCTCCATCACTATTCTCACTAATGTGGTCCCATTTTGGGTTTTCCATCCTTGTCATTCACCTTGCCAAGAATAACACTTAGCCTACCCTATATCTTAACTTTGTTCCTTTTATTATGCGCTCTTCAGGTTGTCCTTCCGTTTATCTCCTTTGTCTTACCCAAAATAGAACTTAACTATTCTATCCCTGGTTCCATTCTTCTTCCTAACATGACAGCTGTACCTGCAAACTATATCTTTCAGAGTTTCTACCACGTTATCACATGTCTATGCTACTCAGATTTGGTCCTTTGACCAGTCTAGCTAGTACTCCCACTGGCACTTAGATTATATTGCATCTGTAATCAATTATCCCAATTTTCATTCTACACTTTCTCTATCTACTGGCTTTCTGTGATTTATCTTCGCTAATTTATTACTCTTAACACTATTATAATTAGATTTTACTACTGTTTGAACAATATGAAGTCAGAAAGGAACTCAGGAAATTGCAGTCATACTTTTTTTTGTATGATTTATATTCTTAGCTTACATAATACCCTTACTACCTCAAGAACTGATTCTGCAGTAATTTTATTGATTATTATTTTTTTTTATTATTATTATTATTATTTTCCATGTTTACTCAATTCCAAAACTTAAGATTTCGGGCACCCAAACCCGTCATCCAATTCAAAGGATTTACATCCATCGTGATCTGATTATATATGATTCCTATAATGGAACTTGTATCCTCTCCAGGATACCCGAGCCAACTACTCTCTACCACACTCTACAGTCCCATCTGGGGCACTATTTTGTGGGTCACCATTATTAGTAATAACTTTCGATCCCTTCTGAAAAGATAGGACTACACCCTAACTTGCTGCATCAAAGGTACTACATTTACCACCTTGCCCAAACCATGTCAAATTAATGACTCTCCTATCATATCATATCTCTGTGAATCATCAATTCATAGTTTCGACCTTCCCTAGGTAGTAGGGTTGCACTTTACACCTTGCTAATACACACAAGGTATTCTATTCTCACTAAGTTCTAAGCAAAACGTCTATCGTTCTGCAAAAACCATCCAAAATTCCATACCGAAGACTAGATGGTCTCACTCTATAGGTATCAACTTTACTTTGCAACTAGTCTGAAACCTCTGGTCTGATGGCAACTCTTACTGTAACTCTAGCTCATGCTAGGGTAACTGAGTCACTAACTCTAGTTACCACCCAACTGTGACCTTTCGATATTCTAGCTCTAGACTCTTAACCAGGAGTTCCCAACTCCTCTGCAGATATAGAACTCTGTTCTGGCATAATTGTACCAAAACAGAAGCCATCCACAAACACCCTCTTTATGGAGCACCACGGGGATGCACGCAGCTCTATACAATAATCTCATGTCGGTACTGTAATCTGCAGCTTACAGAGCAGACATCGAGAACATTGTATAGTTACTACGATACGTCCGGACCGACAAGGCCTCCTAATTTCTTATCTCTCTCGAATCTTCTATTATCATAAACTTATTCTGACGGGGTCATCCACTGATGACCGCGATGGTATCCTCATCCTTATCTAGGGCAACTGTACTTTCAAGACTCACGTTTATGTACTCGTGCCTTGCACGAAATGGGCACACCATTTAAACCCATACAGACAGAAACATAGCATTTCTTGGAGTACGTATCCTCATGATGGACCTCACATGTCTACTAACTCTATTTCACATTTCTGTGTACTCCACGAAAATCAAGACACTAACTGAGGTAATCTTATATTTCCCGAGGTATAACGTAGAATCTAGAAACAAAGAATTACAGGAAAAGACGAAACAGAATCCTATACTCCGCATGTGACTCCTAATAGACTCTTCCCAACACTTAGATAATTTTTCCCTATGAATCTGGAGCCTAAGCTCTGATACCACATTTGTCACGACCCAACCTATGGGCCGGACCAAGACTAGGACTGCCAGCCTAAAGCCCCCGAGGCCCGTAGTAAGCCTAACTGTTCATTAATCCAACTCTAAGGCCCATTTGGGCCCAAATTCAAGAAAACAAACGGACAGAGTCCGGCCATAAAATGGACTTTCCAACGGGGAGTTTTCGACTCACCCGACCTGTAAACACAATATTTCATCAATTGGGGAGCTCAGCTCACGCTCCACATACTCATATTGGCATAAAAATAAATGGGAGCTTAGCTCCCTCATCCAATCCATCAAACATGCATATAATTTTACAGGTCCACATGACAATTTATATTACAGACCCGAATCATTTAAATATTTCTAACACATACGGAAATTCTAGGAGTAAATAAAATTACAAAACTATTGATAAACAACCTGCGAAGGAGAAAAGCAGGTTAACCACAATAAAATCCTCCTGTAGCCTGAAAAATATTGAACAGGAGTGAGCGTTCGACTCAGAGAGTAAAATATCAATTTTAACCATAATCTCTATAACTATCTAGTACTAATGCAACCTGTGGAGTGAAATGCAACAGCAACAACATTTTCACATCATAACATCAAAAAGGTAATTTGGAGCACTCACGCACCCTGTAGCATCAATTATAATATATGGAGCCGATCCCTATCTGACTCTCTTAAATCCAACCTGGTGCCAGCGAAGAACTCAAGCCGGACTTTCGCTTAATAAACCAAATCGAGGGTCCCAGCGAAGAACTCAAGCCGTGACTACCCCTCGAAGGATCGGGTTCCCAGCGAAGAACTCAAGCCGTGACTACCCGTCCTATCCATAGTCCACACCACATCACACGCACGCCGACGCACGCACACTGCTCCAAATTACCACAACAACATCATGGCACTTTAACAGTTATCAATGCATCATAAATCGTGCCTAGAGTTTAACTACATAAATATATGCATATAAGTGATGCATGGGCATGCTGAACATATAATAATATCGAAATTACAATTAAAATTAATATTTTACTCACAGACTTGACGATAATCACCGTGGTGGGCAGAGGAAGAAGGTCATGTCCGACTCACCCGACAATTATATTACAATTATTTAATACAAATGACTCAATACAAATCAAGAAAAGACCCAATACGCCCTAAGTCGTGCAAAATCCGAGTCTCCATATACCTAGGACCTACCCAACCTGCAAAAGGGCTTAAAACACACTTCTATACTCACAATCCATATATCCACAACTCAATCACATCACACAGCCCCTCCTGGGCCCATCAAATCAATCATCCATCACAATATGTAAAATTTCAATTTAGTCCTTATAATTGACCATTTTTGCAAAAACTGCCCAAATAAGCTCTAAAAATTCTAAAACTTTGCCCCGCGGTCCTTAGCAATATTACTAAGCTATTGCAAAAAGAATCATAATTTTCTAAGCTACCACGAATATTTTACGGATTTTTAATCCTATTTAAGCACTAGAAAATTACGTAAAAACAAGGTTCGGGTTTACCTTTGCCGATTCTGACTTCGGGAACGCGCTCGGGACGTCTGACAATGGGGGGCTAGCCAAAACCTCGGTCCAATTCGGAGACTTTTCCAGAACAATTTCATGCACTTGGCCAATCGTCGAATTTCCGCGAATTGAGGATACCTACACGAAGCCCAATAATAATATATAAAATCAGGAGTGTTACATCATCATGTCGAATTTCCGCGAATTGAGCTTACCAAACACATCGAAATTGATTGTCATTTTGTACATCATCATGTTGCTCATAACACCATATGTTTGATTCCTGTCTCTTCTATCAGCCAAACTATTGATATATTCACCAAAACACATCCTCCCGCTCGCTTTCAGGATTTCTTAAACAAACTCAAGTTAGTACCAGTGCTACCACCTTGAGTTTGAGAGGGGTGTTAGCATGATTATAGGAAAATCTGTCTTTACATGATTATAGGATATTTGTTTAGCATAATTACAGTAATTAGCATGATTATAGGAAATTAGTTTAGCATAATTACAACAATTATTATTCTTGTCAAAATTAGCTCATGTTCTCATGTATAAATAGATGTAGTATCTTTGTAAATAATATAGCATACATATACACAATCTTTTCCATCATCACTTGTATTCTTTCTGCTAATAGTTATATTCTTCCTGGTCTTTGTTTAATTTTGCTATGCAAAATCAACTTTCTTTTGATAGCTGATTTGAAATATTAATTATATATTTCATTTTAAATATTATTTGAAAAAAGTTATTAATAATTTAAAATAATAATTATAATATTAAAATCAATAATAAATAAACAGGTAATAATTCTTCACTTACTCCTCACAGATGATAGTATTTAATCATTAGTTACTAATTAAAAATTTTAAAACTAAATCAACTATGTCCTAATCCTAATAAAAAGAGTTATATACACACACACACGTATTTCATGTAATTTTTTTAAATAATTAATTATTTTATTTGTAATTATATATAAATATTAAATATTAAGTTTGTTAATATATATATAAATTATTATGTTTTTAGTTAATGATATAATTATATTATATGTAAGCTTTCATTTAAAATTATCAATTACAGCTATGTGGCTTACTTTATGCTAATAAAGTGATGTGCAATTCATAATTTTAAATTATTTTTTATTTAAAATATATTTATTATAGCTTTATAAATAAAAATATATTGTGAAAATAAATAAGTAAAGTTATATTTCTTGTACAGATGAAATTCTACTTTATTATTAGGGTTATAAATGAATAAGTAAATTTATTATAATTTTCATATATAAATACGATTCATATTTAAATTATTTTTCTACAATTATATATATTAAGTTTGGTAAATATATTAATTGAAATAAATTAGCAAAGTATGTTATGTAATATTTTAGAAGCAACAGCAGAATATATATAGTAATGAAATAGTTAAATAACTGAAAAATAAAATATATAACAAGAAAAAAAAAAGACAAAACTAACAAAGTAGTTGCAGTTCTATGCCAATTAATTAAATAAAATATAGTAAAAAAATAAATTAAAAAAAAAAGGCTTTTGATTTTTTTAATTCCACATATGAGGAATTTTTTTGTCCTATATTTAATAAAATTAGATGACGATATTAAATTAATTAATTAATTATGGAATTAGTCTCATAAAAATTGAATTAAACTTTATTAGTTCGGAAAATATTAAAATATTTATTTAGGATGGAGAATGCATAAAATTATTGGTTATATTCATAAAATACTGAGTTATTTTTTTCTAATTGAAATTGGAAATTTCATTAATATTGGAATAGTAGAAGAGGTGGGTTAAGGCACAAGTTTAACTAAAACATACTCAAATCATGAAATACAAAAGGACTCAAGGCAAAAAAAACTTCGATGGAACTTTGCCGCACAAAGCCATTGAGAAGTAAGATCAGGGCAGAACCCTACAGGCACAAACTCACCACCACTCTGATCTCGGCATAATAGAACAAAAGCCACACAAATCAAAGCCCCGATCAAATCAAAAGAATAGAGATTCAAAATAGAAGAACCCATAATGCTAAGGTAGAGTACTCTAATAGCTCACGTCGTCGCCTCCCCATTGTTGCCTAAAGGAACAACAAGCCTAGCCTTAGATCAAGCTTCCTGCATTGGGACAACAGCACCAACTTCTGGATGAAGAGGACAATGGACGACATAACGGGATCTACCTCCTATAGCAGTCTTGCCCATCAATTAATTAAGGCTTCTCTTTCCATTATTAACAAAATTACTTTAGAACCGAAACAACAACATAAATCAACAAGACCTTCACTTTAAGTCCAACGATCTACCAAACCCCAAAATAGACACTCGACAGCTCAACTAAAGGTGGGGAAGGTTGACTTACTTTCTAGGTCAGGAGGCCTTCCATTTCTTGAAGAGGGAAGGAAAGACCCACTGAAGATTGATGCTCGGCCTTACTAAAGGAGAAAACCTAATTAGAGAAAACCTAAAATAGAGATGATTATGATTAACTTTAATGAAATGGTGTATTGGACCTATTGGTTCCTTAATATTTATGAAAATTTATCAACAATAATAATAATAATATTTAAATTAATCACTATTTATTCTATTAAATATATATTCTCAAATTAATCATTCTTAAATTTTCAACAGTGCCTAATTTCTTTTTGGAAAAATTAATTAAATAATTATTATTTAAATTTTTGTTAAGACCATTCATCAAAGTTTTCAAATGTCAATGCATTTGCAAAGTAGATATTCCAATTAATTTAACTGTAATTATATATCGTAAATCTTAAATGGCTAATCGTAAATAACGACTTTATTTTTCTGTTTTAAATTGAATACTAAATTTTTTCGTATCTTAATTTGCTTTACACCTTTTTTCTATTTTTTAAATTTCTTTTCAAATTTAAATTTCTTATATTCATATTCTCTATAATTATAATTTTTAATTGAAATATATCTATATATTCATAAATTACATATAGTAAATATTGATTATTAATTATATAAAGATCATATTACTGGACTATGGAATATGCTGGAAAAGCTATTATTATTATTAATGTGTTAATTAACTTTATTTTTTAAAAAATTTTATGAACATTATATCGTAAAGTCTATGTATTTTGCTTTATCTTTTCTGTTATAAAATATTAATATATTAAAATTTATTTTTAGTAATATAAGTATCTTTATTATTATAAAAATTCTATTTTACAATTATTATAAAATTTGTATTTTAAGTATTTTTATTTATAGAATATTATTATTTAATTTGAAAATTTTTTAAAAATTTTAAATTAATTAATTTAAAACTATATATTTAAATTTAATTAATTTTATTCCAATAGTTAATTGTAAAATTTAACAAATTAATGATTGAAATAATACAATATTATTATTTTTATGAAACTATTAATTATATAATAATTAATTAGTATTCATTTAATAATATATTGATTAAGTTTAAGTTTTAGTTTACTTTGATTAAATTTATTTTTTGTCCTTATCTTATGATAGTGTATATTCTCAAATTAATTTGCAAAATACATATTAAGTGAATAAGAGAATTTATTAATAATGGATTTTATTATAAATCAATTATATGAAATCAAAGATTGTGATTTATAATATGTTGATAAGTTTATTTGGAGTTTTACCATTATTTAAATAATTATTATATTTGAAATAAATATATACTTAATTTGTATTTTGAATATGTCTTTTAGAATTCAAATTGTAATATTTTAGTTTTACTTAACCTAATTAAAATTTGTGATAAATAAAAACCTAATTAAAATTTGTGATAAATAAACAAAGAGTAACAACATTATGGAACACGCAATATTAATATATAAGCAAAACCCTAGAGCCCAAATCTGAAACAATGAAGAATTATAGGTGGAAGAGAGAGCACAGAACTTCAACATGACTGGGAAGAAAAGGCTCCTAAACTTGCAGATTATCTGGAGAGGGAGAGAGATCTGGAGTTAACGCCATGGGACTTGAACAGCGTCCAAACACAAAAACAATTATTTAAAAAACAAACAAACAAACAAACAAACAAACAAACAAACATACCGCATATATCATGTACAACCAACAGTGGTATTATTGGCACCATCTCAGCCACAGGATGCCCATCAAACCTAATAATATTAATCCATCCTCCGTTTTGCTTTTCTTTTCCCTTCTCAAGCAAGAAGAGAACTGGAGGAGAGTTAGCTAGGCGTTAGGTTTAGGTTTGGTGCCCTAAACAAGGGCACGTGTGCGTGGATGTGGTTGTGTCTTGATTTTCCGTTCCGTTAGAGGTTTTTTCTCTCGATAACGGAGATTCTTTTCTCTCTTTCTCGTGATTGCGAGGGAGAGAATGGGTGGAAGGGGGACAAGGATTGTGACTTGACAAGCAAAAGGAGCGCATGTGTGGGGAGAGGACTGGCTCTTCATCTTCATTTCCATTTCCATGCTTTTTGGCAGCCTTTTTATTTTTATTTTTTTTTTAAATAAATAAAATAACACCCAAATTAGTTCATATTTCTTATAAATTAAATAAATAAACATAATTATCATCTAGAATAATTTCCATAAGTTTTAGTTAAGATTTGCATGTTGCATCCTTATTATCACAACATGCACATCCATCAGTCTCCTTTGGTGGACCCTTCACCAACCAATCTCCACTCAAGAATGAGGGCCCGACCCAAGTTTTGGATCGTTATAAGCCGTTGCTATCAGGATTAGGGTTTAATTATGCTTCCCTATTAAACACAAGTCTAACTCAAAGTACACTCCCAAAATCAACCTTTTTAAGGCTAATAAACCTCAACTAATCACTCCCAAATAATTTCTTAATACCGCCACCGAGGCTTCTGGCTTCTTCTTGAAATTGGTCTCCTCCCACATGATTGTTACGACAATATTAAAAGTTTGTTTGGTGAGATTAATGTTGGACCACATGGTACAGGTTAATGTACCAGCCTTAATATTTATCTGTTCAGACAAGGAAATTCAACCCGTCCTACCACTTGGACTTGGCCCAAGTTTTTGTCCTTCACATTCATGAAATTAAACGATTTTTTTAAATAAAATTATAAAATTATTTATTAAAATACTCATGTTTAATGCTAATCAATCAATCAATTGGAGTTTCGGGTTGTCCAGGACTTGATCGATTGGTGCAAGAATAGTACCATTTTTTGGAATTTTTTACACACCAACACTTCTAATCAAACATGTTTTGGTTTCAAAATGGGGATTAAGCATCCTAGGAATTTAAATTGGGAAAAAAAAAAAAAAAAGATTGAACTGAAGCATTTAGTGCCCAGGATTTCAATAGTGAGAGGTCCATCTGGGCAGTGACGTCCATAAATGAAGCTTCAATGGAAGCAAAAGCACAAAAGGAGATTTCTATCTGCCCTCTTGGCGATGCCTCTGGCACCCATGGTCAAAGCATTTGCGTGAAGATCATTACTTAAAAAACCTAATAAATGCATGTCCATTTTCCTTCGAAGTGCAAAGCCCAAGTTGGCCGAAAATGGTATTATGGGCCCAGGGAGCTAGCATCCAAACCCATAACTATATGTCTTACGAACCCAAGGCTTGATGCCATCCCTACAATATGAACGCTGTGCATGTAATTGTCCGAATCGTGAATTTTTGAGTTTGGTTTAATCAAAATTACATAAATAAAAAATAAAGGAGAAACTCAAATTCTTCAATTGATATATGTGTGAAGATGGGTGATTTTGAATGAAAGAAATGAAGTAATTTTTAATGGTGTGGACCAACAGTGTACTGAATCGTACCCCACACATACTGAAGAAATCAACGGCACATCCATGAACATAACATGGGTAAAAAAAAAATGTTGGATTTGAAGGCTTAAAATGTTGAATCCTTGACTTGGGGTTGAGGGCTAGGGCTAAACCTGCTGCCACCCCTACAATATGAACACTGTGCATGTGTTTCAAATTAAGAAGAATAATTTTCAACGATGAGCAAACATCTTCAAGCATTAAATGTTCTTGGAACTTAGCTACAACCAGAGATTGCTTCCAATCTCGTTCTTCTCATGTCGGGTTTAGATAACGGTTCGCATTGGCCACATATTCTGTATTAACTTGATTCCTGCTATGGCTACCTCTCAAAAGAGGGATACATATAGTAAGCCCAATTATACATTAAAAAAAGAATGAAAACATTAGCACACATTAATCCAAAATTTTCTATTTAAAAATTTATGTCAAATTAAAATACTTTATCATAATTTTATCCAAAGCGTGATATTAATTTAAAAGGATGTGCTTTTGGTAATGTGACACACCACCTTAATTTTTTTTTTTAATTATTATAAAGTAGGACTCATATGCCTCGTAATACTTCTTTCAAATAATAATAATAAAGATTGGCTTCTAAACTGTAGTTATATAATTAAGGGTAATTCTTCCATATATAAGCCTGTATCGACTTCATCAATGAAGTGTGCTCACCGAAAACGACATCATTATTTGATCTCAATTCCTCTGTGATTCCATTATTCTTCCACCTCCCAATAAAATGGTAGCTATAACACAGATTATTTGGAATAGTCTAAAACAATAAAGAAACCACTAATAGAAAACTAAATAAAAGTAATAAAAAAGCTTATACTTGGATGGATTGCACGAAATTTTTTTAAAGTAAATTATTAAAATCTTTTTAAATTTTGTTTCGTTTAGTATTTTGATCGCAATTAAAACATTAGCTCTTTTATTAATACCGTTAGTATCATATTTATACTAATATTTAAATATTAAAAGAATAATTTAACTATAGTCAATAATATAAAATTATTATTTTTAAATTTAATAACTAATTTAATAACTATTTTTATCAATCAATTTTATTTTAAATTACTATATAAATAATTAAATTAATATATACTAATTAATAATTAATAAAATAGCTAACATTCATTAAAACAGTTAACAATGGTTAAAACAACTAATATTACTAAACAGAATATTAATCCATTAATGCAGAAAGTTAAAAAAATAGAGTTTTTAAAAATTTTAAAATCTCCAAAAATTTTATCTTTCTAATAAGTATATTACCTTAAAAATTTATTCATTACCTTCAAAATTTTCCATCAAAACATTTACTCCCTCCATTTCATTTTAAATGTTTTTTTTAAGTTTTTATACAATAATTAAAAAAAATAATTAAATAATCTCATGACTCAGATGCTGTTTAGAACATTGAAATGTAAAAATGTGATAAAAAAAATAAATATATTAGAAATAATAATAGATAAGGTAAAATTAAAAAATATAATTAATATTTTTTATTTTTTAAAATAATAATTAAAGTGAGATAAAAAAAAAATTTTAAATATCTCTTAAAATTGAAATGTATCCCTCGGTTCTGATCTGAGAATTTTCAGCCGTGAAAGAAAAAACAAAGGAAGGGATAGGTAATCCTGTTAAGCATAACAGGGTGATATTTGTCCCGCCACAGGAATACAAAACAATCTCTCACCATATTCAGCGATTGTAAACAGTTTACCATTAGCTATTTTGTATCGGCAATAATCATTATTCATTAGCAAGTTTCTAAATCCTAATTACTGACTCAACTTCTGAAAACTTTATAAAAGTTTGACGACATGCTGAGAATTACAAACTTCAAACAAATTTAATGCAAAAAAAAAAAAAAATTTCTTGATTGATCAGTCCCCTATAGAGTTGATCAGTTTCTGTTGCAGGTTGATGAATCCCAACAAACAAAACCCATCTGGATCGAACTCTCAAAATTCATCAACTCACAACAAATCCGACACATATCTAGATAATGGAAACCAATGGCTTCTCTTGCATCTCTCTCTCAGACTTCTCGTCCAACCCAATCAACAGCTTTGACATAGAGGCCTCAACTTCTCTGGAATCTAGCACAGTACTCTCCATTTCAAGGCCAAATCCTCTGTTGTTGTTGTAGCGTAGAAGCTGTGGACTATGCAGTACTCCCATGGACCTTGACTTGCTCAGCTTCACTACTGGGATTTTCACTGCCACTCCTGCTTTTCTCCTTGAATCTGACCCACCCATTTTAATCTCCCCGAATGAACCTATCGATTTTGATCTAATTACCCGCTCCCCCATCCACCCAATCGTTTCATTTTCATACCCTACACTTGAAACACTCGATACTTTCCTGTTTCTTCTGCTTCCTCCTCTAATCGTCTTGTTAGCGATAACAACCTCTTCATTTGAATCAATCACCGCCTCCAATGTCCGCGATTCTTCCACCATTCCCACGCGCCTCCTCAAACGATTCCATATGTGCTGCGCGTGAACTCTCTTGCTCACAATTTTCAATCCCTCAACTATCTCTGCCATTCCGGGACGCTTCTCCGCCGTGGATCTCACACACCTTGCCGCCAGAATTGCCAGATTCTTGATCACTCCCGGGTCGACGGGCGACCCGATTCTATTGTCGCAAATAGCCGAGAAATCTCCGCGCTTTATCAACGGAACCGCCCAGTCGCCTATAGATGGAGGGCTGTAGTTGACATCAATTGCATTTCTGCCACTGATCACTTCCAGCAGCAAGATCCCGAAGCTAAACACGTCGCTCTTGGTGCTTAAATCGCCCGGTGCGAGATAGCCAGGGTCGATGTACCCTAAAGTCCCTGCCGGTGGCGTGCACTTGATGCGTACATCCTCCACATGTCCTCTCAATGCGAGTCCGAAATCTCCAAGCCTTGCGTTCCAGTTCTCGTCGATCAACACATTTGATGATTTTATGTCTCTGTGAATCACAGGCGGATTCGCGAAGTGCAAAGCTTGAACCGCCTTGGCTATTTGCAAAGCGAACCGGACACGCCTGGTCCAACCGGGCGGCCTGGAGCTATAGTGTAAAAGACTGTATAAAGAACCATTTGGCATGTACTCCACAACTAGTAATTTCCGGCCTTTCGAGTCTACGCAGAAGCCTATGAGGTTAACGAGCCTCGGGTGCTGTACTCTGGAGAGTATCTCAATCTCGTTCTCTGCAGGAGTTGTGCAAGTGGTGCAGTTACTGTGGATAGTTATAGATGGGTTTGGATAGGTTTTCTTAACGGCAACTATAAGCCTGCCGTCGTCGAGGGAACCTCTGTAAACAGTGCCATGGCTGCCTTTCCCAAGAAAGCTCTCCGCGGAGAACCCATTGGTGGCTTTTACTAGTTCCGGGTAAGTGAACTCCCTGATCTTAATGGGCTTATTGGGTTTGTTTCCGTTGGTTTTATTTTTCCTTCTCTTGCGATCCCAGTTGTAGGGATCGCAGGTGGCTATTGCAGACTCTGCATTGCAAGAGAGATAACCCATAATAATTAGAAAGAAAGAGAGAGCGAGAGTAGAAATTATTCAGGAGAGTTGCCTAGGACACAGAAAAAAGGAAGGTGAGAAAGAAAAGGAAAGAAGTGGAGGTGGGAAACGAGAGCGGCGAAATCCATTACTACAAGATGAAGGGTTATGGTGATGTGGGTGGGGAAGTGTAAAGGTGTGTACTGTTTTACAGCTTTGGGCAAAGAGAGAGAGAGAGAGAGAGAGAGAGAGAGATGTGAAAACAATCAAAGCTCGAAAATTTTGAATGCGAGTGTGGTGTGGCATTGTTTGTATAATATTCTAACATATTATTTTTAGTTTAATTTTGCATGTTTGAGAGGAATTTCTGGGGTTTTCCATTTTGCACTTTCACTTTTCCAGTCTATGATTAAATCAGTTTTTGCTTTTCGTTTTTCAATATTTATAATTGTGATTTTTTTTTTTTACTACAAAAAGGGTGTTGTGATTATTAAAGTAATCTGAATTAACAGAATCATTATAGTGTTTTAATTGTCCAATTAAAATAAGAAAGTAATACATCCTTTGTTATGTACGGTGATGTGATGTCATATTAATGGAAGAACATTTGTTCTCATATAATTGATGTGAGAATATCAAATTTTCACAACAATTAAAATATGCACACAATATTTAATATGAAATGCCCTATTAGTCAATCACATATTATCATTTCCAGAGACTTTCTTGAATTATTGAGGGTCATCCTATAGTAATTAAGCAGAAACTCTTCTTTTATGACATGTATCTTCACTATTTGAAAGACTGAATGCATCAAATTATTAGGAAAAACAAATCATCAAAATATAAAAATATTAAAAATATTAATTTGTGGTTTTCTACTAGTGATATTAGACAATGACAGTTTGCTGTGCATGAGTGGAGATAAGACATTAACGTTTGAAAGTATACACATTAATTGTCATGCTAATCTAATCTTCTTGATAAGATTTTTTGTTAGCAACAAAATAAAGTCCAAAACAGATAATCACAGTGAATTGGCCCATCAATCACGGTGTCTACTGGCTGTTAGGTTTAAATTGAATTAATCTCTGCTCAATTTATCATTCACCAACTTCAATTTAATTTTTAAAATTCATTTTTTTTTATAAAAAAAAAAATTTCAGGTGAGATGAGGCTTTCCCAATTTAGGATTAGGATTTATCACTAAACTCTTTGAGAGATTACAATAAAAATGTATAGAAGTACTGAATAAATTTCACCAACTTAATCAATCATCAATAACTTAAAATTTATTAATTTTAATAATACTAAAGGTGCTACAACTTGATATTAAAAATTTTATAACAAAAAAGAAAATTTATCATTGCTATCGCTTTTACCTTTTTCTCTTTTTAGCTCATTTTCTCTCCAGATTTTGGCATTCCCAATATCAAATGGATGCAATACCTCCATCAATCAACTCCTTTCCTCTTGGGTATTCTTTTTCAATCAACTCTTGCCTATATTATCACCGAAAACGAAAGAATAAACAAGATATGATAAAAAATCCTCTTATTGATTCTTGTGTTTCTAGCAATGGTAAAAGTTGAGGTTAGTAAATAAATGATGCCTAAGAGGTGAGGAGTCTATTGGTGGTGGTGTCATATGCATTTGACATTCGCAACGCCAAAATCCAACTCGGTCTTCTTTAAGGATTGTGAACTTGTGATTATCCTCTTTGCGACCTAATAGTTTCCTACTCCAAATCAACACGGCCATATATTGTTGAGGTCAAAGGCGGCCATATATTGTTGAGGTCAAAGGAGGGTCATTAGAGGGTGGAGAGGTGGCGCCGGATCCGTTTGACATTAGGAACACCAAAATTCGGCCAAGTCCTCTTTGCAACCCTATAATTTCTTGCTCCAAATCAATGCTATTGCACATTGCTTAGATTTTATGGATAGTTGCTAGAGGGTGGGGAAGGAGCACTAACACGGGTAAGATTAAGTGATAGTAATGAAATAGAGACCGCAGGACAAATATAAAGAGGGTATTTGGTTCACCTGTTAGATGCAGTTAATAGCTGATAGACACCCAAACAGGTAAATTAGAGTGTTTGGTAAATTTAAAAAAATAAAGCTGATAGCTGATGGATAGTTGATATAGTATCCATCAGCCGTAGTTTGTATCAGCTCATTTTTAGAGTTGTTTCTCATCAGCTGATAGCTGATTTTATTTTATTTTTTATTTTAACCATATTATCCTTTTTTATTTAACTCAAAAATTAATATTATTAATACTTTTATATTTTTTATTTATAATTTTAACATTTTAATTAATACATTTCAACTTTGTTAAAATATTTTTTTATTAATAACATAAAATATAAAATATTTATTTATATCTAAAAACTTAAAATTAATTATAAGTTTTTTCTTTATCAATAATAATAATGATTTTATTATTTTATTTATATTTTTAAAATTATTTAATTATTTTTTTAAAAAAATTTAATTATTTTCTTATTTTAATAATAAAATAAATTATATAATATAATAGATTAATAATTATATATTTATTTTAATAATATAATAAATGATATAATATATTAATTTAATAATTATATATTTAATTTAACAATAAAATAAATAATATAATAAACTAAATTATATAATATATACTCTTATTAGTCATTTCACATATCAACAACTCAACTCAACTCAACTAAGCCTTTATCAACAGCAACAACTAAATATAGTTTTACCAAACAATTAATATAAATTAGCTATCATCAGTTATCAGCTAACAGTTATTAGTTATATTCAACAGGTAAACCAAACATGCCATTTGGAAAGGATAGAGTAAATAGAGAAAAGATAAGGGCAATAGTTGGACGGGATAATAAGGTAATTTAATTTTTCTTTTAATAAAATGAGGCCTAGTCTATAGATTAACTTTAAAAAATCAATATTTAATTATCATGACTTTAATGTTGTTTAAATTGTAATTTATAATTTTTTAAAAAATAAATTAAAATTAATGAACCACTTTCACTTAAATTGGGAACAAGTGATACCCATGTAATTTTTTAATTTATGATTTTTTGAACACCTAGCTCCATTAATGAATGGTCTCTCTCTCTATATATATTACTTATTTTCTGTACCTTATTTACATGCCCACCTAATTAAACTTATTATTAACATATGCAAAAGTGCAAATCTATCTTTCTAAGATTAGAAAATGTATAATGAAATAAAATAGTATATTATAATTTGGTTTAGTGCAAATTAACATTTCAAGTCAAATAATTTGCAAAAGAAATAAATATTTAATCATTAAATTAATAATCATGATCAATTATTCATTAAATATATCATGAAGAAAAACAGACTTTTCTATACACTTCATTTATTCGGATAATTACAAATTTAATGATAAATTATGTAAAAAATTATGTTAAATGGGTACAAATTATATTAATAAACTGTAAATTGTAATTCTTCTCTATACAAATTTTGTGCATTAAATGAACTTTATTTACATTCATTAAAAAAAATCATAAATAGATATAGATATGAAATATTAATATAAGAATTAATTGAGGATCATAATTCAACCAGCAATAAATTGAGAGTGGTTGTCCTGCGTTTTGCTTTCCTTTTGTTCTAAAAGAAAATAAATAAATTGAAATATAGTTAGTAGGTATTTGTAAATGAAAGGAAACCAACCCGAGAGTTGAAAATTGAAGTAGACTAATGACTCAGCCAAATGGAGTTGGGTTTCATTTAAGTAAAAAATGCTTATAGTATTACGTTGATGAGGATATTGAATGGCATCTGGGTTTATGCTGAAGTGAAACGCATGCACTAATTTTGGATTCCTTTGGCTAGAGAAAGGGATGCCAGTGATTGGCTTAAACGGCACTCCACAACGTGGACCTGGAATTTAACAATTCTGAATTCAGAATCTAATGGCTTTGTATACTTGGGGACTCGGGAGGAGGTGAGGTGGATCCTTTTTCAGCTTTGATTTTTTGAATCTAATGTATTGTCCCACCACCAACAGCAAGTTGGACTTTGTGTTGTCTCCACTCCTTAAAGATTTGTGTGTTACAGCAAATGCTTCCAAGAAAAGGTAAGGTGTTCAAATTCTTTTGATTAATTTTTATTTTTGGAAGGCGAAATTGTGGGCGGGGCCTTACATATAAACTTTCAATTTTCATCTAACCAAATTTCTTTCTGTTTAATTAGTTTACCTAATTGATTCATGTTTACCATAGGTTTGGAATTTTGTCAAAATTGCTTAGATCATTGGACCATCATGATTCTTGACTTTGTATTCAAATGAATGTGTTATTTGTCTGCATCTTACCATGGAAGCTAGGCTATGCATATCAAGAAGAAACTCATCATTTTGAGTTTTATGGGTAGCCTCCAACCCAACTATGCAATTATTTATATATCAGGGATAAATCAATCAATCAATTAACAACTATTTAGTAAATTATTCTACATGACTGACATTATTCATCATTCCATTGTGAGCCCTTTTTGTTTCAGGAATCTTTTTCCCATGATGAAGGCCAGGGGATGGGAGACTGTAAAATAGCAAGTTCATAATTATAATACTTTACAAAAAGTAGGCCATTTATGTGACTGATCTCATCTTTTCTTTTGGCACAATCATCTGAAAGCTTTCAATTATCTTGCTGGCATGGATGATGCATGGAGCATGCCAATGTTATATATACATATAGTTGCAGATGAATTCACTATCTATGTGATTTATAATTTCCAAATCCAGTTATAATTGTGCATTTGGAATTGGTATTAAAAAGATTGATTAAAATTGATATTTTATATTTTTAATTTTTTATATTATTTGGAATAAACATAAAAAAATTTTAAATTAAATTTTTTTTTTATTTCATTGAAATGGTAATTCAAAATAATGCATCGTCTAATTCAAATCTTTCAATTTTGGGTTTGATATCCGCCAGTTAGATACTGGGCCCATTAGAAGCTTTTGGGCCCTAAGGATTTTAGTTTTAAAGAGACTTGTTCCCACAGCTAACAGTATCACACTGGGCTTGGCTTTCTTTCTCGGAATCCATCAGAATTCTTGTAGGACATTTAATTTATATTTTATGGGTTAGGAGATCTTAATTAATTTTTTGGTGCTTGCAAAATCAAACTCTAATTTTTTTATTTATAAATTAAGACATAAAATCTTGATTTATGATTTTTTTTATACATATAAAAATATTAATAAGAGCTACTTAAAATATTTTTATATATTTAATATGATTATTTAATTTAATTACTATAAATCATAAATTTTACTTTCACCTGTTTTCACGCTTCTCATTCCTTCTACATTTTAATTTCATATAAATAATTTTTTATGTAAATATTTAATTAAATAAATGTTAATTAATAATAATCGTTAAATTTTTATGCATAGTTTAAATTAAATAAAAGCACAGCAAAAGATTAGTGTTGGATTCGAATTAATTGGTATATTGGTTCAATTCTTTTTGTCTCAACCACTCGCCTGGTCCACGCTATATGCTATGTTCCTTTTTCCATCCTACACTTTTATATTGATTATTGAGCATTTGTGGCCTCTTTTTAAGATTACGTTTGTCTAAGACTATCTTCTTACTTTCTTCAAACTTTTTTTTTTTTTAATTAAGATTCTCAGCCTGTTAAGCAAAATTCAAATTAAAAAAAAAAAATTTTTGTCTAAATTATTTAAATTAAAAGGGTAGGGTTGTGAATGAAAGCTTGGCAATGGCATCATCATTTTAAACAGCTCACTCTGATGAGATATATGAAGAAGACTACTTAATTCCCCACAGCTTATTCATATATTAAAACTTTTATGTTTACATTCTTTCTTTTCATATTTAGGGAAATTTTTATTTAAATTTAATTTATCATAAACTCAATATTATATAATATGTATGGCAAAACTCACATTTTTATATTTTAAATTAATAATAACTCAATTTTAGATAAGTTTTTTCATTTATTTATTTTATATATTTGTTGGTAATAGAATGGTATCCACAGATATCCCATTATATAGGAAATATGACTTTTTTTTTTCATAAAAATTTTTATGTAAACTCGGTTTATTATAAATTCAAAATCCATAAATGTAGAATCTATATATTTAATATTATATGTATATATTTTTTTTTAAATATTTTCTGCAAACAAAGAGTGCAAAATTTAATTAAAATGGTGAATAAATAATAAAATATTTTGATTAATAGAATTGACATCTAAAACAAGGTCACCGACACTCATTCTTAAAAGTAAAACAAAAACCTTAAACCCACTCTCTTTCTGTCTCTCTCGCACACATATGGAGCATTAGTGAAAGAAAATAAATAGCCAATAGAGACCAAGACTTTTGTTAATAACAAGTTCTAATGATACCAATACTTTTGTTCCCATTTTCACATCCAACTTTCATATATATATATATATATATATATATATATATATATATATATATATATATATATATATAGCAAAGAGAGGTTGCTTATCGATGGATTTCAATTATTTGAGCGTTTTTAAATTTATGAAGCTTTTAATTTACATTCAATTAAAACTCAAATCATTAATTTGAAGATATTTTTTTAAAAAGTAAAGGGGTGGGGGAATGTGGAGCAGTAGCACCAGCGCAGGAACCAGGAAGAAAGGCACAAATAGGAGTTGAGCTAAAGGTCATGTTTTTGTTGACTTTGGTCAACTCAAGGACGTCTACTGCAGTAATTGTAATTGTAATTCCTCACCCCACTAACTTGTCTTCTACGATAAATTAACTTTAAAGTTTGGTAAAATTTATAATTAATATTAATAATATAAACTCTTAATTTTTTGCCTATCAAGTAAAATCTTTTCCTTATAAATGTCAATTCTTTTTTTTAATCACAGTAATAAAATAATAAAAAATGTAAGATAAGCTATAATTTATCTGTAAAATTTATGAACAATTATAATAAGTTTATTCTTTTATTTTATTTTAAATTTGAATGAATTGCTCTTCTTAAATTTCATTCCACTAATAAAATTTTTAATCTATTTAAATTTGAATTTAAGATTACTTTGTCATTTGATCTTTCAATAATGAAGATGTGTCGAATTTAAATAAAAAGAATATTTTATTAGTAAAATAAAATATAAAGAAGGTAATTATTTTAAATTGAAAATGTAAAAATGTGATTTGTAGTTTGTGATAAACATGAAGGATTGAGTTTTAATTTACCATAACTTCAGCTAATCCATCAAAATTTTCTTATTTCGTGAAAAAAAAAAAAAAGAAAAGAAAAAACTGTAGTAGACTTCACAGAACACGAGCTGATTGGCTACAACATGTTCCATTTATATGCATTGCAATTACAGTTCTGAAGTTGATGCTGATTGGTGGATATATAATCATCACAGGCACTTGCTTGTGATCAAGATATGGATTTGGCACTTGAAAATTCTGCTTGGATTGGAACATGGAAATAAAAGATGAAAAAGTTGAAGATGACCCCCCATTAATTTCCAGTCTATCTCAACTGGGTATTATTCAATCACTTGAACACAACTCAGATTTCTATGTAGTTTTGGGACCAAATTTTCCGCTACAAGATCAACAGTAACTCTCATCTTATGAGATAATTAATAATATCAACTTGAAACCTCATCCAGAAGCTTATACCTTCTCACCTTATTTCTAAACGCTTGCTTTGGGGTCCCAATATTGTTTGATATCTCTTCTGATTTTGTCCTTCTAATAAGCTTCTCTTCTAATTTACCATTTGAGATGAGTCTCCTTCGGGTCACTGGTGATCTCTCTGGTGACCTTTGTTTCTTGATGGGGCTATTCATTTGCAGCTGAAGACTACCTCTTTGGCTCTTTAATCCTCCTTTGTTCTTGTTCTGGCTGTTCTTGCTGCTGTCATCGTCGCTGCTGTTTTTGTTTGATGATGATGAATTCGAAGAAGTCTGTGGTTTTTCTTTGGTTTCATGGCTTAGACACCAGTTACAGACTTGGTAGGACTCAGCTTTGGGAAAAAGATTACTACAGTATCTGTGAAAATTTCAGTGTGAATAAAGAATTCCCAGATTGATAAAAAGAAACAATTTTGATCGTTCAAATGGATAAAACCCAGAAAGAATTTGAACTTGTGATTAATTTATAGTAGATGGGTACCTGTGCTGAGATCTGAATTGACAAATCTTGCACTGAAAAAGCTCATAAGAAAGGCCACAATCTCCACACATGCAACATTCAGGGCTTGGATGTGCTGATGCAATGGCTTCTTTGGGTGTTGTGGTCATATTTTTTTGTTTCATACACGGAGAGAGAGACAGAAAGAGAGAGAGGGAGAGAAGAGGCGTTGAGTTGGACAGACGACCACAGAAGTTCATAAAAAACCAGAAAACATGAGGGGCAGCCTCTCATTGCATCCGTTAATATACACGAGTATATGATACCAGGAATCGTGTGGCTCGTATCAAAAGTAATATAATAATTTCATTTTCTTGCCTAAAAGATAATTACATAATTTAAGGTTGATAACGAATAATTAAATTCATTCCTTTCAATGTGGAAGTAAAATTATTAGAGAGAGATTAAGGAATGGTAGATGAGCTAAATTTCGTTTTATAAAATGTAATGATATGGGCAAGTAAAGAAGATTTGAAGAGTACACATATAAAGACTCGTGTAATATTTTTAATGGACTAAAGATATTTGTTAAAGAGAAAAATAAACCATCGAAGCAACCACATTGCAATATAAATACTTCTAGTACAGTATTTGGATCCCAAATCAAGAAAATAATCTTATTTTTATTCTAATCATGGAATAAGATCAATACGTGTACACATCTATATTTAATGCTTTCCAAAGATTGATTCAATCTAGGTTTAGGCAGCCAAGTTACATGCTTGATGAAAGAGAAAGACCCATACAGTTAACGCTTGATGAAAGAAAAGGAAAGGAAATTTCTTCCAAAACAAAAGAGTAGACGTCCTATTGTGGGGTGAGTTCTAGAAAAGCCTAGAAAAGTTTGTTGCTTGCACACTATGCAATTACCCTGTTTCCCGAAAACATAAGACCCACACATATGCAAGTACCCTGTTTGGAAAACATGAGACCCACTCACATAGTGCAATATGCTATGCTATGATGTGAGAGTTGGAAAATAAGCTTTTAAATAAAGCTGATGGATTGGAAGATATTGGTGCCCCAAATCCAAGTCTTCAACCACAAAAACGTGAGAAAGCAGCCGGCCCTGGCTTCTCAGGATCCAGCATCACATAATGAATCCCTGACTATAGAATGGAATAAGAAGATAAACCATTCACATGCACAAGAAGATCACTTCACATCACATGGGCAAAACAGGGTGCATCTTCAACAATATATTTGGCTCTATCGCGTCCTCATAATCTGAGACAAATTCCCACTAAATTTTAACCCAGGCAGTGCTACGTGCTTCTAACAAAATTTTCTTATACATAGCAGAATAATAAACGATATTTGGTTACACGGTTGCTGTGCCAAAAATAAGAGGAAAGGAAGCCAGAAATGAGGCAAATAGCTGGCTTACAATCATGTAGCAACTAAAAGAATGACCATGCTTCCTGTTTCTGAGAGTGTACAAACAATTATTTTTTTGTTACACATGAGAAATGACCAACTTTTGAATGACCAATCAATATCGAACTAGTCAAAATGGGGAGTTTCTGTCCACTCTCACCACCTATCAATTTAACAATTCAAAGCATGTTAAAACTAAAAGCTATGATAACAAGGAATATCAACTGCCCAATAACAATGATGCTACAAAATCAAAGCAAGGGCAAAGAGCAGACCACACACCATAACACTGCTGGCATGTTTATGCATCTTAAGGAAAAAGAGAAGCTCTTCTACTTAAATAATATATATCCCTACCAGAAAGTTATACGCACCTCTCACATACACAAACACACCATCCTAATTGTACTCAGTACTTCCAAGCACTTTGCTAGGTCCAAGCCTCTACTCTCAAGTTACATCTCATCGCACAGCAATTAAAATGTAATCTGGGAAATTTCAAATGAAAGAAAACTGCAGAGCCAGCCCAGATGACCAAAACACAAAAAGTTCAGTCAAAAATTATTTAAATAAAAATATCTACATTAGAAGAAAATCTCATCTGTACAGGAACATTTTCAACAAATACATGAACAGAAGATTTTTTTTTTCCATAAAAAAAAAATCAAAGATAAGAAATGTAACTGAGGCTCTACAAGAAAATTTAACTATGGAAATGCCTTATTTGGGGTTGCTACTTTTTTTCAGGGACATCAAAAGCCTTTACATGGTCAACTAATTTCCTACCACCAATAAAGATTGGCTTCCTGTATCTTTCCTGAGCTTTTGCAGAACCAAAACATACCACTTCATCTATAATTCACCAGATAGTATCTGTAATGACAATAAGAAAAATCAATCAGTTAGAAAATTTTAACGTCCTCGTGATGAAATCTATGAATTCATCCAATACTGGATATAGCTCTACAAATCCCTAACAATGAAATCATACTCCAAATCCCTTCTAAAACTGATGCTTTGCCACGCATGCATAGACTTCAAATTGTTATTATAATAGTAAAATTACATCCTCAGGTGAGCATGAAGGGAACAGAGTGTATGCTGAAGTTGGGACACTACCAAAGATGAGGACTCCCAGAATCTCTGGAATCATAGTGGCTAAACTAATTATGTGACAGGCTCATCAAAGCAATTAAGCAATTCATTGGTATCAGATGACCCTTACAATTTTGCATTAAACTTCATGTTTCCAAGATCCTAGCCACCGATTATACATGTGTTTCAAACATTTCAATTAATACTACTCTTTCCAAAAATATAAAAAAAAAATATGCATCCTCCCAAGCAGGTCGGCTACACTGATCCAATCCAATATGTGCTATGGAGATGGAGAGGCAGCCAATTTACTATTACCATTAAATTTGGGATAAGTTATTTGAAAAAATAGAAAATTGCAGCTATGGCCCAGCTCCCAGTTGGTCAACTAATTACATGATGTGCAAATTGTATGAGATTTTATCTAATATGCTAATATAACATAACTTCCACATATTTTCCCAGCGGCCAAGAGCATGAAATCAGAGAGAGAGAGAGAGAGAGAGAGAGAGAGACTTACCTGCAGTCTTCAATAAAGGCAGATCATGATTAGCTCTGTGCACACTCAAGAGGGTGCAAAGTTCCTTCAGTAAATTCATGCATCCGAAAACGCTCCAGAAGTTCAAAGGGGCTGCAACTAACATTATAAATTCTTGTAAAAACAACGAATATTGTGAGATAAATTCTTCTAAATAACAAAGAGTAGTCTTTGATCAAAGTTGTGGCCCATAATCAGAAACTGAGCAGGGAAGCTGCTATGCACTTGACACCCTTACTATCTGCAGATCCTCAATTAGATGGCCAGTAATGGAAATATATTAATCCTAAAAATTCATTCTTCTAGTCAAAGTTACATTGAATGTGAGAAGAAAGGTAGACAAGAAATGGGAAGTGCATGTGTTAGAGAACAAATTCTTAATAAATTTATGGCACAATTTCTTTACTTCGTAAGCATGAGAAGAAACCTATACAAGAGTTTACGACCCCTTATGACAGGCTTTGGTGAGCAGAGCAGTCTTGCGCATGAAAGACTGAAAACAAATTATGCATAAATTCACCTAATAAAACAAACCAAACTAATATATAACATAGAACCTCATAGTTGAAAATATAAATCACTGTTGTTTCTTTAAAACCAAATCTAAATCCAGTTGAGTTATCATAATGAAAGGGTTGTTTCAACCTTACACGTAATGAAACTAAAAGGGGGAAAAGAAGGGAGACAGGGAGAGTCAAGACTCTGGCTCATATTCAAAGGATACTGTGCACTTTAAGCTCCTAGCTAAAAGGGGTTCCAAAAGGAGAGGCAAGGCGTAAACCACATAAAATTACTCGTCTAGTGTCTTGCCCTTCTCTATATTTCTAGATTTTGCTTAGTCTATAAGAGTGTGTATCATGTGAATTTTACTGGAAAAAGAACTGACAGAATAATGATTGAAATACAATAATAGTAAATCTTGTGGACAAGTATGGAAAATTTTAGTCTTACAGGATGACTTCACGATTATGGCTTAGTCTGCGCTGATTGCTTTCCATGGCTTCCAACACGTTAGAAGTTTCTGGTCCAGCTGATCCTCCCGCAACAATTGATGGGACGGAAGCAGTTGGAGTCCAAATCTAGAATCGAGTCAACAGAATTAGAAAACCATACCATGATGGCTGCACCCAAAGAATTTTCATCAAACTCACCTTTATTGTGTTGTCAATACCACTTGTAGCCACAACACAATCAAATGGATGGCACTGCACACAGTTCACAACTGTAGAGGGAGTTTAAAAAAAGAAAAAATCAAAGGTAAGAATATCAACATAAACCTCATACACATTCAGAAGGGGATAGAATATTACCAGCTTCATCTCCAAGCAGCATTTTTATTAGTCTACCAGTTTGCTTTTCCCAAATAAACCATCTACCATCATCACTTCCACTGGCCACATACTCACCTGGAAATCAATAATGATAAATTTAATGTCATGCAGAAGTCAAAAAATATATGAAAGTATAAGATACATTCACAATGACCTCAATCAATCTACCAGCCATGCAGATAGTAGCCAGAATGCAGTGCATGAGTGCAAAAAGGCATTATTCATATAAAATATTGCTACATGCACTACAGGCTGTGACTAGCTAAGGCAGTAAATTCTTCTTCATGTTGCTACAAATTCCTTATGGTTTGCTTCAAATTCTAAAGTGTGACTTTCACTTTCTGATATAATTTTGCTAGACTTAACAATAAGGTGACCAAAAACTCATTTGCATCATTGCATCAAGAATCCATAGAAGATCAATGAGCACGAGTGTACATGTAAGCACACATGTATGGTTTGTGTTTGTATGTACCTCTCTGGCCCAGAAAACTGGCCTGTTTTATGTCAGTTCCAACATTACAGTGGCCAACAAATCTCTGCTTCATATCAATGACAGTCTCTGGCTGCAAAGTATATAACCATAAGCAAGATTTAACTTACAAGAGCAGGAATAATAATTACTGCATGTATATCAACCAATATATATATATATATATATATATATAACAATTCAAAAGTGAGATATTTGAAGAGAACAAATATTGTCTTAACAGTTGCTAAAGTGTCCCTCTAACTGATATTGTATTTTATTTTCATGCATTTTTTTGCTGGTCTTACAGTAGATATGTATTTAAGGGTCCTGTTGCTTTGCATTATTACTGTCAGATTAGTTACTAAGCAACAGGTCAATTTGTGATAAAACAGTACAGACTACCCAGTCTAGACTATGATAAAACAGTCATGATCTTTCCCAAAGAGTAACATAAGAGATTCATTTTAATGGTTAATATAAAACAGCATATCATACAGGGCCTCCGTAAGATCTGAATATAACCTGATAAGGCATCCGGTCATTTTGTGATGATGAAGGTGATCCACAGGAGCCATTTGCATAACTTGTTTCTCGAGTTGAATCACCTCTTCGATGAATCCTCAAATTTAAACTTCCATGAAGAGTATTGGGTTCAACATCACGTCCTTCATCACCCGATATTGACGTTTCAAAGTCCAACTCCAATTCCTCATCATAGTCAGAATCTTCTCTTTCAGATGTTGGACCATCTTGGGAAGCATCACTGTTAGCCTCTGAGCGATAAAGTATGTCACTTAGTGACAATGCTCTTCCACTTCGAGATTCAGACCTCAGAAGCCCATCATTTGCTTTATTAGTTTTTCCTGTTTCAGCTGGTCATGCAAATATACAATTAGATGTGCATGTATAAAGTCAAAAGTAAAATATATACTTTGTTCCAGTAAAACACTGAAGTTTATTTAATACGAGATACACATTATTCCAAACAACATAATAGTTCAGTACAATAAATTGACATCACTTTATCAGTTGATAAATGGGACAGTTCAACCAAGGAAGAGGCAGGGAAGGAACAAAATGGAAGGCACAAGATATTGCAACCACATACCTGCAGCAAGATTCTTTTGTAAATTCTCTACCAATTCTGCAATTTCAGTATTGGATGGCGCAACAGATTGAGCAGCAACAGCAAACTCTAGAGCTTCCTTGTAGTTTCCCAACTGCAAGAAGCTAATAATAAGGAACTAAAAATAATGGGCCAAAAATAAACTTTTATTGCCAGACCAAAAATAAACTGATTATGTCAGTTCAATTTCATCATATTTGCATTAAAATCCCCTTCACATTATGTTCCAACTTCTAAGCAGGTACTTATACCTAATAGACATTGTAAACAGATGCCATATCATCTTTATGTCAACATGGTGGTAAAAAAAAAGAATGCAACAGAATCTTAATGGTCCAGTAAACACCAGAAACTGCATTGTCCATGCATAAGTTTATATGATACAGATGACTAATAAGACAAAACAATAATATCCATAAAAATAATCCATGGGCATCCTGGAAAAATAATTGTCAGCAAAAAACATAAAGAATAAAAATATTAGCAAAATGTTGCTTTTAGATGTCCCAATACTACCAGAAATTAAATCACAGCATCAGACCATACCACAATGTTAACAGGAAATGATCTAAAGACCCATGGACTAGATAAATTAAATAAGGATGGGGAAAAAAAACAGTAGCACTTCACATCTCAAAATAAATTTGATGTGCCATAGCCACTGAAGAGCATTAGATGACGGTAGAGACTCTAGTTAACTAGTGCAATTTGCCTGTTCATTGTTAGCAACAGTTGAATATTTGGTAACAAATGATTGTGATTTTATACCATGGAATTTACCTGTGACAAAGCTTCAGACATATAATAAAGGGCTCTAAAGGAAGAGCTGTCTATTCTACGAGCATTATAGCAATCTCTTATGGCCATATGAACATCATTTTTCCACTTCCTCTGAAAATAAAGGCAAAAATAAAATAAATAAATAATAAATTACTAGAAATACATATTAAATAAATGAAATAGAAACCATATATCACAATAAATTATCAAGAAACCTTGAGCAACAAGCCCGCACGTGTGCAGAGACAGTCATGCCTAATTGCAAGACCAATATCATGACAATGCTGATCCAAAACTTCATTGCATGCCTCAATTCCATCGTAATAATTTGAACCACCCTCTAAGCATTTTTCAGCAATTTGAACCAACTTCCTACACTTCTCAAGCTGTAACAACTGTATTAGAATAAACAACAAAGAAAAGGTGGCAAGCTTATTCATATCAGCATGACACCTTTACTAAGAATAAATAAATAAGCATACCACAGAAGTGACATTGCTTTTGAAACGAAGGCTACTTTTGTAGACAACAGATAGTGGGGGTTGCAATTCTAGGCCATTGAGAATAGGATTGAAGGTCATTAGTTTTGAAGCATCTCCTGAAGCATATCGCATAGCACCCCCTCCAGCTGCAAATCACAAGAACAATTTATCAAATCATCTCATCAACTTTGCCCATATAACCAAACAAGTAACTAGAAACAAGAATACTAAGAAGTAAAATATAAGCAAAAACATTTAGTACACAAAAAGTTCATCTCACACAATTGGATCCACATTTGAATACAGTAGATCATAAATCAAACTGTCACTTGAAATTGAAAGTTGATACCAGTAAGAGACTAAATGTTTGATCCTATGGGATGCAGACATTATTTAAATATTTACAAAGGGAATACAATACTAAGATCAGGTAATAATAACAACTTTATGAAGTAAAAGAAACAAGAGGCATGACAGTCAAAATCAACATGTATGATGGCAACACAGAGAAGGTGAAGAAGCATACCCTGATTTACATTCATGAGGTATACATGCTCTCCACTGTAACTGAGTAGAACCTCATCTCCACTCGGGCTAAAAGTCACATGAGTTAGGTGTAACCCTGAACGTCCCTGCAAAGGGAGGGGGGGAAAAAGCCTTCAATCCTTTTACAAGGCTTCTAGTAAATACATATGAATCCACTCTAATTAATCTTAATGAGCTAACCAACAACATATTCAATTTACAAACATGTCTTTTTTCTTTCTCCCCTCCTTTTTTTAGTTGCCCATCAAATAATAACACAAAATTGCAACAAGAATGTGACCTTCAAGAAAATGAATTAACAAAGTAGCAATTAAATAGTTAATTCCACAACTCACGCGTTCAGAAAGATGCATTGGGCAGAAATAGTTAACACAAGGAGGTGGAGGAATCCTTTTCCGACAAGAAGTCAGAGGAGGCAGCATCCTTCGATCATATAGGCGAGCAAAGGCATCACTGCAAACAATCAAGAATGAGAGACTAGTCGAAATACTAATAATAGCAAAGGTTAAAAAGATCTGCGACGTGATTATCAGACTTGCCTCCCACCAACTAGGAGCAGATGAGGCCGGCTGGCACTGATGTCACAAGATTTTAAAGCAAGGGTCTGTCTAGGGGGATCAGCTAATGACCTCTTTGCCCCACAGCGCAAGTCAAGCTGCCATCAAGTACTACATGTGAGAATTATATAATTGATGAGGGGAAAAAATTTTTAAATTGGGTGCCCAAAATCATAAATGTAGAATAAAAGAAACATAAGAAAACTTCATAAATATTCTTGCAGAGAACTCAAAAACTACCAATCTGCAAGGACTGATAAAAATATTTGAGATGCATCTACATAAGGTCAAGAAAACCTCTCTAACTTCGTTACCTAGATCTACCGTTTCAAAGAACAGGCTCATGGCATTCCAGCCAATTGATAGATCACCCATCTAATTGTAAGTTTCTTGGTACATTGGGTAGTGCACCATAACAATGAAAATTAACTACAAAAATCATAATGGGACAAATCATAGTAAGGTGCATCTTTTGTCAAACATGGAAAACTACAAACTCAGGGATCCAAGGAGACCTACGGCTATGATAATCATTTATTTGTCATTTTTGCAGCACTTGCCAAAAGCATATAAAATGAGTTTTAGCTCAAACCAAGTTCCCTGCTCCTATACATATTGATATAGGGTATCTTACAAGGACTAGATGTATCCTTTTTTTTCTTTTAAATCTACATTAAAGATACAGAAATTTGACATTGTCTCACAGTAATTATAGTAATTATAGAATGAGAGATGCCATGTAAATGAAAGCAACAATCATGCACAAACGATCAACACCTAACAAATAGATTTGCTTTCCAAGCTTGGTAAGGTAATCATAAAACTGCAAGGAACCCAACTAATCAGAACAGCTTTATCGAATATGATAGTATAATACTATCAGAGCTTTAACACAGAAGGAAAACCAAATCCTCAGCATGGAAAGTGGAGAATTTCTATATTTATTTGAACTCACTAGAACATTACGACACTCTTGGGGTGAAGATCCAGCAGGTGGACAAGAAGCACCCTCCCGAAAGTCATGCTGTCTCAGTGTCCCATCTTCACTTGCACTCCAAACCACATTGGGATTTCCAACTTCAACCTGCAATGCAATAAGTAGCGGATGGATGTTAAGAGAAGTAAAAGCAAGCACACAAATTTACCTTTTCAGCACATCAAACAACAGAAAATAACCGAATTTGTTTTTCTTGCATTCATATTACTCCGTAAAAGAAATCCCCTTTCTTAGCCATCTATCGGATGAGATCTTACAGCTAATTTTTTTACTCTTCTCGTGTGACATTGATACACAGCTGAGGGAGCGATGGCATTATCATCTGGACCTCTCCCACTTAGTCGAGACAAATTAAACAACCGAACCTGGGGAGGAGAAAAAGAAAATCAAAATTTACCATTATATTTAACTTTATATGGATAGCGTCCACTTATGAATTTGAATTAATCAGAGCATTACTTCTGCATCTCCAGCTCCACAGACCACAAGCTCATCAGAAGTTTCAGGAATGAATTTTGTACAGAATATGTTTGCAGAATGTCCAGTATCTATAGAATGCAATAGCTTTCGACCATTATTGCTCCATATATTCATCTGCAGAAAATTGAAGCATTACCAAATATATTTTCACTGCCATTATGTGATTGCTTGCGCCTGTGTGCACATGGACATGCATATAATCATGAGCATGCATTGTGCACATGTGTGGAAGTGCCTCTGCATGCATGGGAGGGAGAAAAGGGAAAGAGTAGGATATCTAGCTTTAACAGAACAATGTCAATCTCAAATCTCAGTGCACTAAGTGCATCAATATTAGAAACTCACATTGAAAATAACCTCAACCCAAACTCAACCGCCATTATCACACCACAATATTGATTCAGAATCACAGCCATATTCTCCCTCCTCTCTAATATATATATATATATATATATATATATATTCCTTTTTCTCCTTGTGTAGAGAATAAACTAAGGAGAGAAACAAGAACGGAGTGGGCATAATCATAGACAGGACATTGAAAGACGCAGTAATAGCTGTGAAAAGAGTAGGAGATAGAATTATACTAGTAAAGTTAATACTAGAAGGAGAAACAATAAATATAGTTAGTGCTTATGCCCCACAAATAGGACTAGACAGTGAGAGTAAACAAAGGTTTTGGAAAGATATGGATGATTTAATGCAAAGTATACCGAATGAAAAGAATGTTTTCATTGGTGAAGATTTGAATGGACATGTAGGAAGTGATAAACAAGGTTATAAGAATATTCATGGAGGTTTTGGTTTTGGCAGTCGAAATGAGGAGGGAAAAAGCATCCTGGATTTTGCTATGGCATACGATCTAATACTAGCAAATACCTACTATATAAAAAGAGAGTCACATTTAGTGACTTTCAAATGTGGGCAACATAGAAGCTAAATTGATTTCCTCTTAACCAGGAAGACAAATAGAGCTCTATGCAAGGATTGCAAGGTCATTCCAGAAGAGGCTTTAACAAGTTAACATCGGCTGGTGGTCTTGGATGTCAAGTTCAGGAACAATTCAAGTAAGGTCAGAAGAAATAGTGTAGCTCGAACAAAGTGGTAAGAGTTCAAAGGAGTAAAGCAAGTGAAGTTCAAAAATGAGCTTCTCGAGTCCAAAGTATGGAAGCTGGATATGGAGGCCAATGATATGTGGATACAAATGGCATCAAAGATTAGAGAAGTAGCTAGAAAAGCACTTGGAGAGTCTAAAGGACATGGACCACCCTCAAAAGAGAGATGGTGGTGGAATGAAGAAGTATAAAAGGCAGTGAAGAGAAAAAGGGAATGGTATAAGAAATTACATAAATGTGATAATAATGAGGTATATGAACAGTACAAGATAGCAAAGAAAGAAGCAAAAAAGGCAGTTAGTCAAGCAAGAGCACAGGCCTTTGAAAAGTTATATAAGAAACTTAGAACTAAAGAAGGGGAGAAAGATATTTATAGATTAGCAAGGAGGAGAGAAAGGAAATGTCAAGATCTCAATCAAGTTAGATGCATTAAAGATAAAGAAGGAAAAGTGTTGGTGAAAGATGAGGACATTAAAGAAAGATGGAGAAATTATTTTAATGATCTCTTTAATAATAGTCAAAATGGTAATAGCGTGAATATAGATTATAGAACAATAGAAAAGAATGTGAATTATACTAGAAGGATTAGATCTTTAAAAGTAAAGGAAGCACTTAAGAGAATGAAAGTGGGTAAAGCTTGTGGACTCGATGAAATTCCAATTGAAATGTGGAAGTATTTGGGAGATATGGGAGTGGCATGATTAACTAAATTATTTAATAAGATTCTAAACTCAAAGAAAATGCCTGATGAATGGAGGAAGAGTATTTTAATACCTATTTTTAAAAATAAGGGAGACATACAGAGTTGCTCAAACTATAGGGGAATTAAACTCATGAGCCATACTATGAAGTTGTGGGAGAGAGTTGAGGAGCATCGACTACGTCATGATACTTCTATCTCTCTCAATCAATTTGGTTTCATACCCGGTCGTTCAACTATGGAAGCGATCTTTCTCATTAGAAACTTGATGGAGAAATATAGAGATGTAAAGAAAGATTTACACATGGTTTTTAT